>NC_051863.1:109661328-109926328 GCF_015732765.1 Culex quinquefasciatus | reverse complement strand
TGCATGCTCCAGCTTTCCTGAGGGAAACTTCGGAGGGAACCAGCTACTAGATGGTTCGATTGGTCTTTCGCCGCTATGCCCAAAGTGCACATCAAACAGATTAGGCATAGTTCACCATCTTTCGGGTCACATCCAACGCACTCGCGGTAGTTATGGCATCGAGTGCCTGGTATAACAACCGGGGATGGAGGGACGAGCAGAGAGTCTCATCCGTAATCCCGCACAAGTTTCAAGTTATGTTTTTGCGCCTTTGGTGTTTCAACTGAGTACCATTGGCTCGCGCGCAAGATAGACTTCTTGGTCCGTGTTTCAAGACGGGTCCCGAAGGTACCTCGATATTATCGTTGCCTCAGCCGTCACTGGGAGTGACGGTCTGCGTGGAAATCCATCACGCGTCCGGCTGCACACCACGCAACGGTAAGTGCCAGGTTACGATGTTCGTCTTTCGACCTGAGCGTCGCTACTGTGGGACTAACAACCAGATGCCAAGGGGCAATTGCCGGACCTGTAGTCGTTTTCTTGACTAGCGGTTTCGTAATGGATCGCAACGTCCTCGTAAAGCAGAAGATAAATACCCTTCAGCAGACCAGTGAAGGCCAGCCACATTGGCATATCTCCGCTTTGGATAATCGAGTTCAACGGGCTTGACCCTAGGCAGTTTCACGTACTTTTGACTCTCTATTCAGAGTGCTTTTCAACTTTCCCTCACGGTACTTGTTCGCTATCGGTCTCGTGGTGATATTTAGCTTTAGAAGGAGTTTACCTCCCACTTTGTGCTGCACTATCAAGCAACACGACTCCATGGAAAAATTTTCCACCATCAGCGCCGTCCTACGGGCCTATCACCCTCTATGGGAGTAAAAGCCACATTCTAGTTGAACTTGGACCTTACGCTGGGCATGGCAGATGACAAATTTTCCAGTACACGGAACCGGGTAGACACACAAGTGCATCACCCCTACGTGCTGAGCTCATCCCTTTTCGCTCGCAGCTACTCGGGGAATCCTTGTTAGTTTCTTTTCCTCCCCTTCATAAATGTTAGGGGGTAGTCACACAATATTTGAGGCCACGGTTTTAGACACAGTGTGTCCTCGAGTCAAGTTTGTACGCGCGCACCGATGTGGTCGTCGCACTCGAACCGAGGATCTTAAATGTTTTGCCACCACATAAGGTAGCAAAACACCATGCTGCGTGCGTACTCGTATACTGTATCGATTTTAGACCCGGAGCCACCCGGTCTACCTCAGTGCACCGCCCCAGCAGTCGTGAAAGCCTCATTGCTCGGAATCTGTGCAGTCTTTCCAAGCTTGTTTATAACCCTTATAATCATTCTAGATACGCTCTAGTCATTGTAATATTATCACGACTGCAACCTTTCTTAGTCATTTGTTACATTTTTATGACTGCAACCCTCGATCGATACCTACGAGAGTACAACACAGTTAGATGTATAAATACAAGCACTCAAAATTGTGTACATCGCGTTGTACGATGTGTATTATGCGTTCAACTTGTCAATGTTCATGTGTCCTGTAGTTCACATTATGACTCGCATTTAAATGCGGTCTTCATCGATCCACGAGCCGAGTGATCCCCTGCCTAGGGTTTGATGGTTTGTTATGCATTCGCATGTATTCAAAAATGAAACACTGTTTTGATGGTTGCACAGTACTGCAAGAGTTCTGTACAGGATGACCAGACCTACCGTGCGTGTTTGCACGGACCACGCGTACCGTGGTAGCGTAGCGCGTTATAAAATGAACCTATCACGCGCTCACTCGGTGCCGCGATATTGACTAGCCAGCCTTTTGGTAGTTTACTCCGAGAGCCATCCATACTACCTCAATGTACCGTCCCAGCCGGGTAGTCAAAACGGCTGGCTGTGTGCACGCTCTCGGTGGTAGATACGTACATGCATCTCCGAGTGCGCACCGCTCCGCAGAACCGCGTATGACGTTTCCGGTTCGATGGTGTAATTTTCATATACGCTCATGAACGACAAAAAAAATACACCTCTGTGCGCGCACACGACAGCCCTCACATCGACACACGAGTCGGAGTACACTCGACTCACCTCAATGTACCGTCCCAGAAGGGCAAAATTCACATGTCCAAGCCAAGCCAACTTTGCTTCTTAAGCCAACTTGGCTTAACATCCCTTAAGCGAATTTGGCTTGACGACGACACCTCTGTGCGCGCACACGACAGCCCTCACATCGACACACGAGTCGGAGTACACTCGACTCACCTCAATGTACCGTCCCAGAAGGGCAAAATTCACATGTCCAAGCCAAGCCAACTTTGCTTCTTAAGCCAACTTGGCTTAACATCCCTTAAGCGAATTTGGCTTAACGACGACACCTCTGTGCGCGCACACGACAGCCCTCATATCGACACACGAGTCGGAGTACACTCGACTCACCTCAATGTACCGTCCCAGAAGGGAAGTCAAAGCGGCTGGCTGGGTGCGCGCTCTCGGTGGTAGATACATGCATGCATCTCCAAGTGCGCACCGTTCCGCAGAACCGCGCATGACGTTCCCGGCGTATCCCAATTAGGAATAAATGTGCATCGAATAAGCATTTTACGTGCATTAAATGTAAATTAGGTGCAATTTGTAAAATAAAATGCATGGGAAAGAATGTACACCGAATGTCCACTGAATTCCCATCGAATGTGTAAAATGCATTAAAATGCATTCGAAGTGAGCCACCCTTGCTTAAAACTAACTTATAAAACTAGTTTTTGCGGTATTGTTCATATCGGAGTTCTATAAAAATCCAAAATATTTTCAAAACGAACACAAATATGCAAATTGTCAATGCAGGGACCGTGGTGTAGGGGTAAGCGTGATTGCCTCTCACCCAGTCGGCTTGGGTTCGATCCCAGACGGTCCCGGTGGCATTTTTCGAGACGAGATTTGTCTGATCACGCCTTCCGTCGGAAGGGAAGTAAATGTTGGTCCCGGACTAACCTACAAAGGTTAGGTCGTTAGCTCAGTCCAGGTGTAGGAGTCGTCTCCCTGGGTCCTGTCTCGGTGGAGTCGCTGGTAGGCAGTTGGACTAACAATCCAAAAGTCGTCAGTTGGAATCCCGGGGTAGATGGAAGCTAAGGTGTAAAAAGAGGTTTGCAATTGCCTCAACAATCAAGCCTTCGGACACCTAGTTTCGAGTAGGAATCTCGCAATCGAGAACGCCAAGGCAATGCTGTAGAGCGAATAATTTGATTTGATTTTATGATTTCAATGCAGATAAATGCATTTAAGATTGCTTTCAGTTCATACGACCTCTATTTTCATTAAAAATTCGAAGCTTTTTTGATTTTTCCCAATTTTGTCAAAAAAAATTAAAAAAAGCATAAGAATTTAAACCAAGAGCCATGGTTTCAACATTTTTTTGAAAAAATTTCTTTTTAAATGCATTTTACATTAAATTTGTTCAATCTGTGCAATCAAAAGTTTTCAAAATCTAAGTACTGACGAAAAAATGTTAAAAAAAATATTCTTAAACGAACCCATATATTTTTTTAAATATTCCTCGAGTGATATCAAAAACTGTCCTAAACTTGAATATTATTACAGATTTGGATTGAAAATATATTTTTTCACAAGAAGTGACTATGGAAAATTTTTTTTTTCTTTTTCCACATTGATTAATCCGTGACATTGCAACGGAGTTAGAAATAACTAAATGTCGACCCCTTTTGGTTTCATACAGATTAATAAATGTTTTTTTTTTGTTTTTACAACGAAAATATTTGGCAAAATGGCTCCACCCATAAAGTTACTACGTATCCGGGAACCGTGGTGTAGGGGTAAGCGTGGTTGCCTCTCACCCAGTCGGCTTGGGTTTGATCCCAGACGGTCCCGGTGGCATTTTTCGAGACGAGATTTGTCTGACCACGCCTTCCGGTGGATGGGAAAGTAAATGTTGGCCCGGTCTAACCTAAAAAAAAGGTTAGGTCGTTAGCTCAGTCCAGGTGTACGAGTCGTCTCTCTGGGTCAGGGTTCCCAGGTTGCCAGATAAATCTGGGAATGCCAGATTTTTCAAGTGACAGCCAGAATAAAGATTCACCCTTCTCTGTGCCAGATATTGACAGATTTTGCCACATTTTTTACTAAATGCCCATTTTTTTCGTGGGTCTCGTGGCGCAGGGGTAGCGGCCCGATCCCGATGATGCTATGAGACGCGGGTTCGATTCCCGCCTTATCCACTGAGCTTCTATCGGATGGTGAAGTAAAACGTCGGTCCCGGTTTCTCCTGTCTCGTCAGAGGCGCTGGAGCAGAAATCCCACGTTAGAGGAAGGCCATGCCCCGGGGGCGTAGTGCCAATAGTTTCGTTTTTTTTTCGTTTCCATTTTGAACAACTTTTTGATTAAGATGAGTCAATTTAATTGAAAATCATAAAATTCAGAATGAGTTTTTGTTAGAGTAAATGTAATTTCAACATTTTTTAGGTCAAAAATCAGTTATTAAACATTTGAATTCTACAAACTTTTGAATTAATTCATGTACTCCCTCATCTTTATCTTTCAGAATTGTTAGATTTTCGTCTGCCAGATTTTTCCAGATTTTTAATCGATACTTTGCCAGATTTTTCAAATTTTGACCTGGTAACCCTGCTCTGGGTCCTGCCTCGGTGGAGTCGCTGGTAGGCAGTTGGACTCACAATCCAAAGGTCGTCAGTTCGAATCCCGGGGAGGATAGGAGCTTAGGTATAAAAAGAGGTTTGTAATTGCCTTAACAATCAAGCCTTTGGACACCTAGTTTCGAGTAGGAATCTCGCAATCGAGAACGCTAAGGCAATGCTGTAGAGCAAATAATTTGATTTTGATAAAGTTACTTGTTATAATTTCGCAAAACAATGAGGTTTGATTGAGTTTTCCAAAACAAAGTACTATTTTAATAGGATTTTTTTGACTATTTGCATGCTTTAAAATCAGAATGCAGCAATAACTCAAAAGAGTTGAAAATGCATATGGGACATCCATGTGAACAGGGACAGTTAATTCATTTATATATTCAAAACGGCTGTTGTAAACATTTCTCTGACGATTGATGCTATAGGAGGATTTTTATATAATTTCAAAGTTATAAAAATCTGTCACAGGTGTCTGACGGAGCCTGAAAGTTTTACTTTTATCCTCAATAAATTTAAATATTCTTCAAATATGGCAGAGTTACAGTGACTTTGCAATTGATATCATCACGCCCTTCTAAGATTACGATTTGTACGTGACAGTAGACAAAATAGCGAGCTGTTCAAAAACATTTGCATCTGGAGTGTAGAAACTATCTCCTTATAATTTGGAATTCCAAGCATATTGTGTTGATCGCCAAAACCCGCAAACATTGAAGACATCGAATCACACAAACAAGTATTCTGTGCCACACAAGATGACCTAATGTAAACGATTTACTCATGGTGTGTTATCAAATTCCAACATGCAAAAAGCAAAACCACTTAATCAGTTACAAAGCAACCCTTACGGTAGACTTTGAACACTTCCAATTGGGTCCTAAAATGAAGCTTAGATTGCTGATATTATTGTTTACAGAGATAAAGCTTATTTTTCTGAGTAAAATGACCCTTTGTACGACAACAAAGAGTTTAAAATGGATTTTTAAATCAATTTCGAAAAATTAACCTCGCGGTCCTTCTTGACAGAAAAGCTCCTACTTGACAGCTTGTTCCAAGGGGACCATAGTTGATCCATCGAAAAAATGTTGTCTTGTCAAAAAAAAATTTTGCATTAAAATGAAAAAAAGTGATCAGAAATGATTTTTAATCGTGTTTTTTACCGTTGTAAATAAAAATTGACATAGGGCTTTAGTACCCAATTTCCAAAAGATTATTATTCAAAGCTGATATATGTTATAAATCGTACTCATAATGTGGACACTTTTTCTACGCACGTCAGGCAGGTGTTTGTTTTTTACTCTTCTTTTCATACACTGTACTTATTATAGTGCTTGTAATGTCTAATGGGTGCTATCTCGTAACACATCTCGTTCGTGGATCCAACTTTTTTGTGACGGCCACCGTACTGCATTGGCGCGTATAAACGCTGACACTCGTCTATATATTATTAATTCAGCGGCATACCTAATTTCAGAATTTAAATTTCACTTAATGCTGATGATGCAGCACAACTGAAGAAGTTCTCAGCAGAAGAGGTCGATGACGACGATGTCGATAACAATCGGTTTGATTCGCGAACACTTCAACTTTAACCGAAGCCTCGGAAGCTCGTCAAACGCGTGCAGTAAGTGTGCCAACCGGGAGTCAACTGCTACTCCAACTTCGGATTCTCTAGCTCCCTGGTAAAGTGTACTCACCACCATAGTCAGCAACAATAAATCGACACTATGATGTGCATACACGCAGAAAAGGAACCTCGTATAATTGCTGCCTGTATGTGTGCACGGTGTATGTGATCGCGGTGTGCCAGCGTCAATTATTTTGAATTTTACTCCACGCGTACAAGAGAGTGCCATGTGCTCGTGTGTGGGAGCGGTAATTGCGCCCGAAACGAAACGTTTGCATGTGCTGGAGACGGCGGCCTAAGTTTTATGTGTTTGTGCTCAATTATACAGAAAAAAAAGTATAAATCTGCTGTGTTGGATTAGCAATGTTAACCCTGGGTGAAATCTTTATATTGCATCAAGTGAACTCGACTGTGGGCTGGTTAGAGTATCTAGAAAAAACTTTCGCAGCTCAATTAAAATACTGCCAATTGAAATTTAAATCAAAATGACCAAGTTCTGATACACTCAAAATGAGTTGAACAGAGTTCATGTCAACGGGAACCAGGAAGAAAACTGTTCACTTTCATGGTGCAATGCACTATAAAAGTTAAACAGTTTTCTTCCTGGTTCCCGTTGGCATGAACTCTGTTCACGTTTACGCGAACTCATTTTTTTGAGTGTAAGTATCAAGTATGAATTTAAAGTGCCCTAGAACGAGTAATGTAGCGTGATTTTAAATGATGACGTAGATCCAATTTAAACAAAAACATGATCGAAGATTTTGGATTTTGACCAAACATAAATAACCATGCGTCTCCATGAAAGAATTAGCAACAACAAACAACTTTCATGGAGACGTGTGGTGCTTTAAGATCGTTAAATGTACCCAAACTCCATTATCTGCACAGAAAAAATGAATCTTGTAATTATTTAAATGAAATCCTGTAAATTTAGAATATATTTAGTAAAACTTCATGGCAATTTGAAAAATGGGTTTTGATCTAGTGACCTCAAATCGGAATTGATTGTTCAGCCATTCCACGTCAAACAGAAAGTCTCCAAATCTAAAGTGCTCCGATTTGGCTCAAATTTGGAGTAGGGGTTCTTTGTCCCAAAGTATTAGACCCGTATTTTATTGCTTGGCAATTACGGTGGTCCTATCCGAAATAGGGTAGTCTAAAAATTGCAATCCACTTGCAAGTCTCTGCTCATTTCTAAACGTCCAAAGGTTATGAGTGGTGTGTCAACCAAAACCTCCGACGACCGACGTTTTACATCCCCATCCGATAGAAGTCGTGATCAGGCAAATCTTGCCTCGAAAAATGCCACCGGGTCCGTCTGGGTTTGAACCCAGGCCTTACTGGGGTGAAAGACTGCCACGCTAACCCCTACACTACCGAACCCGGCATGTTCTTCCATTCGAAGCTTAAACACTATGCGTCTCCACGAAAGTTGTGATATTTATGTTTTGATGAATGTCGAATCTGAATAAAAACGTAAGAATCTTCAACTCTTAAATTCAAATTAAGGATACCAGTTAAGTTAAAAAAAGATACATCTCCATCTCAATGTTGTGTCTAATAAGGAAGCCATTTACTGCAAAACTTTGATACATTTTGTCATTTGTTATACGTAAGGCTACCAACTGTACGGATTTTTTTCTTACCATACGGATGTTCGACCCTCCTCGCGGATTTTTAACAGGCCGGATATTTGTATGTTTTTTTTTTAAGATGCGATTCACTGTTTATTTTGAGAATGTTTTTGAAACGTTCAAGTCATAAGCACTCTTATAGCAAAATATAAATTGCAGCTGTAAATACGAAAAAGTTTTCTATTTTTTAATCCCAAATTCCAAATTTATCTAAATAATTCCTTAACAGTCTTTGTTTTGTTGTAACATGGGGTCATATCGGCAAAGTGTACATATTTTTGCTCAGCAAGAGTTGGTAGCCTTAGTTATACGTATTGTTCACATTTGTTAAACATGAGTGCGAATTTACGGTTTCTGACTCTTACTTCGACTTTTGAAAATCTTGCGAATCCAAATCCTACTCCAACTTTAGATCTCCAAAAAGACCCAACACCACTGACTTCGGCCCTGATTCAGATTCTGACTCAACAGCCCATGTTTCTTATTTCTCTCTGAACCAACTCAAACAAAAATCAGCAAAATCTTCCTAAATTTAAGGCATTCAAAAATCAATTTTTATTGCTTTTGCAATTTGGTAAAATCACACCAAAGGGTATCACATTGTCTTATGCATCATTTTCCTCCACACACTGTAGCGACGCAACAAACCTTGTCGCACTATGTTTATGTTGCTTGCGGGCCTGCTACAAATCACACAGCATAAAAAGCTTCCTCGTCAAGCTTCAACATACTGACCGAGTGCCCATTGAACCTCACTAACACCAGCGCCGCGGCTTGAAAAGCTCACAAGCACGTGCTTTTTGTTGTTTTTTGCTTATGTACTGCGCTAGCCACAATACAGGTTGCGTGTATACCAAGTCAAAGCAGAAGGTAAATAACCGTTTTATTGCCAAAAACGCTGTTTTTTCGTTGCGTCATTGCTGGGCAAGCGGTCATTTTTAACACTTCACCGAACTTCGATAATTTTCGAGAAGAATATAGCGGACCATCATCAGGTTCAAGAGATTACCAGGGGGAAATTAGCATAATTTAGATATAATTACCATTCTCGTTCTCGATGTCGATCACCACGGTCTGGAGACTGTTGATTTGTTCTACCCCGGAACAGTTATCGCCGTCTACGTCGCCATTTGGCTTGGTCTCATCGCTGGAATTTTGAACCGCGACAAACAAGTCACCACCGTTCGGTTTGCCGGTCTTCTCTTGTTGATCGAGCTCCACGTTGAGAATGCTGCTCATAGCGCTACCAATTCCCGAACTTTTATCATTTTCTTCCGGCGACGAAGACCGTAAGCTTAGCTTCGATTGAGCCAGTGGTACGTCAAGCGTGGTGCCATCTTTGGTGAGGCCGACCTCACGAGCTATCGCTTCCGGTACCTCACCAAACAGGTGTGTCTCATCCAAGCTGCCAGAACTCATGATGAATTTGACGTCGTCTGACTATCTGAAAAATAATAAAATAGAACAGCCTTTCATTCTTATGATCATGAATAAAACAAGTTTAAGCGACTTAGTTACAATCCCCAAAACCTTGCCAAAATCCCTCGCTCAAATATCATGGTCAAGCATCCATGTAGGAACGCTGCGACATTCTACAAACCAAAATCGAAAACCTTCAAATCAAGTTAAACTGGGTCAATTTTTGAAGGGGTTTTAAAGCAAATGACCGAAAGCCCGAAACAAGCTCTGACTTGGTTGTTCGCTGAACCAAAAAGTTAGCCACAGTTGAGTCGTATAAAA
This sequence comes from Culex quinquefasciatus, assembly GCF_015732765.1. Taxonomy (NCBI): domain Eukaryota; kingdom Metazoa; phylum Arthropoda; class Insecta; order Diptera; family Culicidae; genus Culex; species Culex quinquefasciatus. Next base: position 109,916,686 of record NC_051863.1, on the reverse strand, counting down.
ATGCGATATTTTCTCTGTCGGAAAGTAGCGAGGTCAATCAAAAATCATAAATTTATTATAATAAAAATTGCATAACAGCTATCGAAACCTTGGATTTGATAACTGAAAATGCCATCCCTTTCGTTTTGTTTTCAGTTTCTCTTTTCTAGTGGATTCCTATATTGAACCAAAATGCAAAACATAGTTTTGGTTTTGTATGTTTGAGCGATTAAAAATAATAAAAAGAAGTAGTAGCTGGATTTTTATTAGAAAATCGTGTTCAACAGTGCACGCTATCTCATTGTTGTTGGAATTCCATCTTTCGAAATTTTTAACAAAAAAGGTTTAATCAAAAATTTCAGAGGCATGATCTTATTCTCATCAAATTGGTTTAGAACAATTAATGGTAGGCCTGCCCAACCTTTTTGGCTCAATATTCACATTTTTGATCGTCAAATTAACATTTGCCCATTTCTCATGGTTTATTTGGTGGAATCGATTCTCAGATGGCCAGTGAACATACATTTCACAAAAGTTTGTTATAGTAGTTTATGCAACAAGTTGCAAAAAGAGGATTGGATAAATACGAAGAGTGCTGAAAAAATCAAGTTTTGCAACGAGTTCCAAACAACATTTTTTGCAATTCCAAAAAACACATACTGAGTGAAATTTTATGTCAAATTTTCATGTATTTTGTCAATAAATCGTTTAAATCAAAAAAATGTTGAAAAGTGTTACTTTTTGAAACAAGTGCTGAAAAGTTCAACTTTTCAGCACCCATTTGAGTGCTGAAAAGTAGAACTTTTCAGCATTTATTTTGAAAAGTGTTGCTATTCGACTCTGTTATTTTTGGTACAGAAAAGTAGGCTATTTCGTCGTTCAAGAATGACAGGAGAAGTAAGTAGTTTCACGACGGAATTGCAAAAAAAAAGTTTTTCAAACTTTTATCTAAGTAATGTTCACTGGTCATCTGGACGGTTAATGTTTTGACGATCACAAATGTCAAAAGTGAGCCAAAAAGGTTGAGCAAGACTGATTTAAGGTATTCTATCTTCAGGATTTTTTGTTTTATGAAAAACAGACATCAATAGAAAGAATAAAAAAAATATTGGTGTCAAGCAGATTAATTTTGAGTGAGCCAATCACTCCAACGATTTTATTTCCAAATCCTAAGGCAAATTAATTAAAGCCATTTGGCTGGCTCCCCATAAACTGTACCGAATAGTTAATCAAATTTGCAACCATTGTTCGGTTATTTTTAGCTGGACAGCGGTTAAAAGAACTGCTATTTTACTTGTTTGCTAGTAAGCCCCACCCGAAAAATCAGGGGGCATTAAAAAATATTTTGTCGAAAAACTTCAAATGACGTTTATAGTAATATGTAGCATTTTTGAACTCCTTTGACAATATAAACATTTTTTATGAAAGACAAATGTACAGTCCCGTGAAATGTTTTTTTTTTCGCGAAAAAAAATCCGTCGATACATAGATATTTAAAAAAAACTAATGATTGAAAAACAAATGGACTGGTGTAAAATGCAATTTAAAATACTTTTTTTATCCAAATGTTACAACCTCGATTTGTAACTTATTGTAATATAAAAAAAAAATCACCTTCCAAATTTACACATTTTTAAATGTGTGGTTTCAAAAGGTTTGGTGATGTAAACATTTTAAAATTTTATTGCTGAATTGGTTTTTGAAATGTAATAATTGAATTTTTGTTATAATATTACGGACTTATTTCATTGGAAAATCAATCTGCATCGGAACCGGAAAAAAGTGAGTTGGATCCGTGAAAACAAATAAGCTACAATCACCATTTTCCATTATTTTTTCGAATTTTTTGGCAGGTCATTAAGAGTACACCATAACAATATTTTTTAGTTAGATGTTCAAATGGAAAGGGAAAAGGATTATAAATTTTCTGATTCTAATTCTAGTGATATACAAGAAAACAACATTTTTAAACAGGTTCACACATTTTAAATATTTAATCTATTTTTATCGAAACTAATATGAAATGCCAACATGTTAAACAAAAACAACTATCCCGATTCGCCCAAGTTGATGGTATTTCCTTCAAAATTACTTAGATAATCGCCCCTGTCAAACCTTAAAACAACCACCAGCAAATCAACGAAATTCGCAACCAAAGCATCGAAAAACAAAAACCCTTACGTAAGATAACAATCAACTAACGCCAAGCCGCTACTTCCTTTCCCTAAACACGCTCCACAGGCGTCGTCGTCTTAGTCGCTGGTATTTGAATGCGCCTTCTGGCGGAACCGGCTTAGCCAATCGCCACCCCAAGCTATTGCTGTTGTGGGTCGTATTTTGATTATTTGATGCACTACTGGTCAGGTCACACCTCGCTTCAGTCACTTTATCCCCCTGATGATGGCGGTTTCACTATGCGACAATCCGTTGGATGACCAACACTGTTGAACTTTCCCAAAACTTAGTTTGAGGTACCGGTTTTCCTCACAATTCGAGCCGATTAAGTCACGAACACTGCTATGCTGTCGGCTATAACAAATTATCAATCACAATAAGTCCTACAGGTTGTTTGATAATCCTATACAATTCCACTTAGTTATAACATTGTTCACGGCTTGCGAATACTAAGCATGATAGAATCCACAAAAAAAAACAGCTTCAAAACTAAAAATAACTAATCAGCTCATTTCTATAATCTTTCGAGAGTTCGCTGACCGGTTTAATTTTATTCCACCTAGCATCGATTAACACGAAAACCGTCCAAAGAACAACTTCTAAAAAAATAACACCTCCTGCTGACCACTTCAAAGGAGAATCCACGAGGACCACGCGCGCCGTTGACCACGGAAGATGTGGACGGGACCGAACGACAGAGACCGCTTCCTTCAAGACCACAACTAATACTGAGGTGGAGACTTCTCCAACAAAGTCAAACCAGTCGGGCCGGCGAACGAAACAAACGGTTGACGAAGGTAAAATTTTCAAGTCCAATGCTACACGCGTGAGCTGACGCGATGTGAGCGCGCCCCGGTCTTCGTCAGGTGGTTGATCAGTGAAGGTGCCACGAATGAATTATTTATTGAGCACTGGCAAACTTTTGAGAAATGTGCACCGCACTGTCCTTTTAAGGTTCAGCTCTAGAGGGAAGCCAAACCGTTCGAATTGTTCTCAAAGGAAATATTTTATGAACTTCCTCAATCCTTATTCTGACGACTCGTTAGTAAAGTTACGGATTTCTCGGAAACACCATTGGTCAAACAAGCGTAAGTTGACGATAGTGTCCTCTCTTTCCGCATACTTTTTTACTGAAATTGTTGGCAGATATATTTTAACCAATCTACGAAATTTGTTGACAAATGAATTACTCTACACACTAAAAAATTTGGAATATTACATTTGACGTAATCGTGGATTAAACGTAAGATTATATCATGTAATCTTATTTTCGATGTAAAATTAGGTGTACTTTGACGTAAAATGATGAAATTCCCACTGGTTTTCATTTGCATCGTGCGTGATCTAAAATTACATCGCAAATAACCTAATTTTATGTTAAATCTGATGCACATGTCTGGAGCATCAAATTTGATGTAATTTTACATCAAATAAAACCCGATTTCACGCACTTTAGCCACTACACCTTTGTTTGATTTGTGAAACGTCAAAACGTCAGTCAGCTTTCACGTCGCAGCGAACCACATTTTTCGTTTAGAAAATCGTTGAAGAAAATCAATGTTTTTGTCGAGTTTTTGTACTGCTGACCAGAAACTGCTACCATTTTGGATAAAAACGGTAAAATTTCTGACAGAGATGAGTTTATTCTTTATTTAATGTGAAATAGATAGCTGAAGTTTATTGTCGTTTGTAATTTGTTTTTTTTTCAGGTTACGGACATTATGGAACGCGAGGAAAAAAATGTTTTAACCGCTATGCCGAGGCAGCTGAGCAGCTGGCTGGAAATTTTCTGGGAGTGTTTCCACAATTAAAAATGCTCCTGAAGTAAACAAAAACGCAGTGTCCTCATTGTTATCCGAGCATTCGTTGGTGAAGGTTGTCTGAATCAACATGACTCGTCGCGTCCCGGCGCAAAACGCCGGCAATATTGCCCTACCTGTGGCTCAAGCAGGCAAAAAAGTGGGAATTTCCAAAAGGAAGGTTGAGGCCTCAACTGATGGCCAAAAACCGGGGATTTCCAAAAGGAAGGTGCTTTTGGAAGTGACATCGAACAGCAAAAAGACGAAAAAGAGCGACGGTACTGTACCGATGGATGAGGAGGAGGAGAACTCTTCGTCGCACGAGGAGCAGCTATTGAAGAACAACAAGTTCGCTGGACTGCCTGACGAGGACCAGGTAGCGGAAGCAAAGGAGAATGAAGTGAAACAGCGAAAGGAGAAACTGCCTCTTTTTATGTGAGGCAATCAGCAGCAACGATCGACTTTCGAGCGGGGCTGGTTGAACTCATCAAGTCTGGGAAAGTCCTAGGCAACATTCGTCTGTGTCAGGACGGATTTAAGGTGCTGGTGCAATCCAGGCAGCACTATCAACTGGTCAAGGATTACTTGACCGAAAACGAGGCGGAGTACTTTACCCATGATGTCGTCATGGATAAGCCGTACAAAATCGTCGTCAGAGGTCTGTACGACATGCCAGTGGAGGAATTAGCTGCCGAGCTAAAAGTTTTGAAACTGGATGTGTTGGCCGTGCACAAAATGAGCCGACGCAACAAAGACATCAAGTACCGTGACCAGCTCTACCTGCTGCATTTGGCTAAGGGATCGACGACGCTTCCTGAGCTGAAGGCAATCCGAGCGGTTTTCAACATTATCGTGTCGTGGGAGCGATACCGACCAGTGCATCGTGACGTCACACAATGCTTCAACTGCCTGGGCTTCGGGCACGGAGGTAAGAACTGCCACCTGAAGCGTCGTTGCGCCAAATGTGGTACCGATGCGCACATCACATCCCAGTGCATCCAAGATTCGCTGGTGAAGTGCCTCAACTGCAACGGTGAGCACTCGTCAACCGACCGAAAGTGCCCCAAGAGAGCTGAGTTCGTGAAAATTCGGCAGCAAGCATCGACGAAGAATCAGCCTCAGCGTCGTAGAACTCCTCCAGCCCTGGTGGAGCAAAATTTCCACCTCTTCAACCGCGACGCCAGGTCCCGAACTTGGCACCGTTGCCGTTGGATCCCAGGAAGAGAGCTGAGATGAATCATCCACGGCCGGGTTCCAGCCAGGAGCCGAGACCGCCACCACCGGGCTTCAGCCAGGAGCCAAGACCAACCCAAGAACCAGCAGTTGAGGAAAATGGTAATGATCTTTACACCTCAACCGAACTCCTCAATATTTTCAAACAGATGTCCGCTGCACTGCGTGGATGCAAAACCAAGACCCAGCAGATTGAAGTGCTGACCTCGTTCGTCATCCAGTATGGATCGTAGGTCCCTCAAGCTGCTGAATTGGAACGCTTGCTCCATTAGGAGGAAGAACTTAGAGCTGGTGGATTTTCTTCGCGAGATCGACGTAGCTGCCATCACGGAAACTCATCTGAAGCCCGGTGAAAAAGTTTATCTGCAAAACTACAAGATCGCGACGCAGCTCGACAGGACCACCTCTGGAGGAGGAGGTGTGCTTGTCGCTGTTCATCGTGATCTCAAGCCACGCCGGCTGCCACACTTTAAGCTGGACATCATCGAGGCCGTTGGGGTGGAAATTCCCACTTCGGTTGGCCCAGTACTCTTCATTGCTGCATACTGCCCACGTCAGGTGAATGCCAGAGATGGTTCAGCAGCAAAACTGAAGAGCGATATCCAGAAGCTGACACGGCGGAGCGCAAAGTACATCATCGCTGGTGACCTCAACGCGAAGCATGAAGTTTGGGGCAACAGCAGGAGGAATCGGAACGGAGTGATTCTGCACAACGATCTGCAAAACGGATACTACAACGTTGTGAGTCCGGATCGTCCAACGAGGGTGGCTCGGTCTGGGAATCACTCAATCATCGACTTCTTCATTACCAATATGGCTGAGAACGTGGCTCATCCTGAGGTGTTTGAAGAGTTGAGTTCTGATCACTATCCGGTGGTTGTGGAGGTTGGAGCTTCCGTTACTCCGCAGCGGCAACCAACCCGGAAAGATTACCACAACGTTGACTGGCAGCAGTTTCAGCAAGTGGTAGACAGCAACATCGACTATGATCAACACCCGGAAACTTCTGCCGATATTGATCGTTCGCTGGAGGTGATCCAGCAGGCTATCAACCAAGCAGAGGCTGCCAACGTTCGGGAGGTTCCTGTTAATTTTAAGGTAACTGATATTGACGTAGATACTAAACACTTGATTAGACTTAGGAATGTTTATAGGAGACAATATCAACGGACTGGGGACTATGACAAAAGATTTCAGTGAACAATTTGAACAAAATCATACAAGACCGACTTGACAATATCAGAAATCAAGAATTTTCAAAACATGTAAGCCAGCTTGGGAATTATTCAAAACCATTTTGGAAACTTTCAAAAGTTCTTAAAAACAAACCAAAGCCTATTCCTCCTCTTATTGTTGAGGATTCTCCTTTGATTACATCCGAGGAAAAGGCAAATGCACTTGGGCTTCATTTTGTTAGTTCTCATAATCTTGGCGCTTCCATGACCAGCCGTAAAGAAACATCAGTTGCCAATAGTATTTCAACAATTAATAACTCTACCTTTGAATTTCCTGCAGATTCCCATGTTTCTGGTGAGGAAGTCAAAGTTGCAGTAAAACAAATGAAAATATGAAAGCTCCTGGCTTTGATAACATTTTAATCTGGTGTTGAAAAAACAGAGTGATCAGTTCTTTCAACATCTAGCCAATATTTTCAATAAATGTTTGCAACTTGGTTACTTCCCTACCAATTGGAAGCTGGGCAAAGTCATACCAATTTTGAAGCCTCAAAAGATCCAACATCGCCAACAAGTTATCGTCCCATTAGTCTTTTGAGTAGTCTGTCCAAACTCTTTGAGAAGGTCATCTATTCAAGGCTTTTGGATTTTACCAACGATAATAATATAATTTTGAATGAGCAGTTTGGCTTCCGCAAGGGACATAATACTGCTCATCAGCTTACGAGAGTAACTAAAATCATCAAGCAGAACAAGCTTGAGTCTAAATCAACTGCTATGGCTTTGTTGGATGTTGAGAAGGCTTTTGACAATGTTTGGCATGATGGTTTGATACATAAACTGTATTTATACGGTTTTCCAATGTATCTTATCAAAATTATCCAGCACTATCTTTCGGAGAGATCGTTCAGGGTTTTTCTGAATGGGATTGCTTCTGGATTATTCAACATTGATGCTGGGGTTCCCCAAGGAAGTATTCTTGGCCCACTTCTGTACAATATTTTTACATCTGATTTGCCTACTCTTCCTGGTAATGGTGTGTTGTCACTTTTTGCTGATGACACTGCCGTTATTTATAAGGGTAAAATAACCAGATATTTAGTTGGCCGTCTTCAGAAGGGTCTTGACGTTCTTTCCGAATACTTTGGCGACTGGAAAATTCGCATAAATGCAGCCAAAACTCAAACCATCATTTTTCCACTTTCCAAATCGGCCAGATTTGCCCCAAAGGATGATGTTTTGATTAAAATGAATGATGTTTCGATACCCTGGTCAAAGGAAGTTGTCTATTTAGGTCTCATACTTGACTCGAAACTTTTGTTTCGGCAGCATGTAGACAAAATATTGAACAAGTGCAGCATTCTCATCAGGTGTTTGTATCCTTTAATTAACAGAAAATCAAAGCTTTCTTTGAAAAATAAGTTAGCAGTTTACAAACAAATAATTTACCCCGTTATTGAGTATGCAGTACCTGTTTGGGAGTGTTGCGCTAGAACTCATAAATTGAAGCTCCAGCGTGTCCAAAACAAGGTACTCAAAATGGTTTTGAATGTTCCTGGCTGGACAAGATCAAGTGAGGTTCATGAATTAGCAGAAGTAAAAACGTTGGATCAGAAGATTCAAGAGAAATGTTTGAAATTCAGGGAAAAATGTGCTATTTCTGAATACCCCTTGATTCAAGGATTGGTTTAGTTTATGGTAAGTTTAAGTTAGGTTTAGGTTAGGTTATGTTTTCTTGACATTTTTTTTTTTCCTCATTGTACCTAGTGTTACAAAAATGATAAATAATATACTTTTAAAGTTATGAAAAAGTGTGATTAATTGTGTGAATTGTGTACAATAAAAACATTTTGATTTTCGAAAATATAGACTCGTTTTCTCTTGTCCAATAAGAATCATCAGATTCCAATTATAAAAGGTTGCACCGAAATTACGTTTAATGTAATTTTACACGATCTTGGAGACTGTTCGGCTCGTGTAACTTCACGTCTAATTTGACACAATTTTGCGTATAATCTGACGCTCCAGTTATGTGCATCTAATTAAACCGAAAATTACACGTTTTTTTCGTAGTGTGTAGCATTTCATACATATATCAGTATTCATGAAGTAAAAAGCATGTATTTTTGCCCAGGATCTTTTGTTACACTATAAAGTCTTCCTTAATTGCGACTTAAACTTCGGAGAAATTGTCATTCAACCAAGCTTTCGAGTAAACATTTCAACAAGAGATCGACATTATACGGCAAGAGAGCACAAAGGTTCCAATGTGAAAATACACAAAAAGCTCTCAAGCCACACCACACGCCGGTGGACATACCTTCATAGAAAAAAGCTTACAAATATTGACCAGTCGATGGATATCGAAATATGAATACTCACCTGGTAAATATAGTGCTCGCGACGGCACTGACTGTGGTACGAGATCTGATTGGCAAATTGGCGTGTTGCCGGCCAATCTCGAGATGAACGCAAACGTTGAGTTGTGATGTATGCGTTATTAATTCCACTCCTGGTTTGGATTGGGTGAAAATGTGTTAGTGTTTGAGAGGGACGAGAGTAAATTACGTATCAAATAAATAGTAAGGATGGAGAGTGGTTTGCCTTAAATTTACATTACACTTTATGTGCGATTATCAAACGAAGTTACTCCAACATACTATCAACTTGTAGCATGAAAAAGTGCTACGTCATAATCCTTTAAACATTACCATTTTTTTCTAAAATTCGACAAAGTACCATTTACATTACCTTAAGTACTTCCTTTGCTCTCACACCCCAGAGAAGCAAAATGATAAATGCATCCCCCGTTGACCAGACGTGACAAAATGCTCAATGAGAAGCTCTCTGATGCCCGATGACTGGCAGGTATTTCTCTTTGTTGGCCGGAATCCTGCCGGTGCAAATAGTCCGTGTACTCGCGACGAGCTGTTAAACAAATCATTATCGTTGTGTTTTTGCAAATACCCTATTTTAACACATTCTAACCAGTTTCAAGCTGAAAAAGTGTTGAGGTTGTGTACATCAGGTTCGGCATAAAGTTGATTGCATGAGTTATATAAAATTTGTTTTCGAAACTTTGCGTGCTACGTTCTTTCCTAAAGAAGTTCTGACATTAATAATTACTTTTTTGTAATAAAAATCCAAAATGTATTGCATTTTGTATCAAGTAAGTTAATCTTTCCCAGTTCCATAGGGGAACACTCAATCATGATTTTAACAAATGCATATTTTTTGCCCTTTGATTTTTAGAGCCCTAGTAGAAGAGGGTGTCATAAATGTCTAAAAATATTTGCAAAAGCCTTACTAGCAATAATATTTTATCTTGTAACAAATTAAACCAAATGATAAATTAGCTTCTTTACCCTGAATAACTTTTTTGAACACTAGACCCAATCAACATTGACTCTTATAAAAGCCAGATAGTATATATGAATGTAAGTCGAACAATGTAAATCAATCAGTACCGTAAACCGGGGTGACTTTGATAGGATTTCAATTTGTTTTTGGAATATTTTCCAACAGGTAAGGTTTTTCTCAAGATTATTATTTTTAAAACATGTACTTGGGTGGGCCACACAAAGTCCATGCACTATTTTGGAAAAAAAGTTTTTCAATAGTGTTTAGAAAAATAGTTACGTTAAAAATTCTTAGTTTAATTTCCGGGGTGACTTTGATAGTCAGAGTTTTTCTTGTTAAAATCATATTTAGGATGTTTAAACTTTATTTGTACGTTAAATGTACCATCACTGATGTTGCTGATATTGTTTTTAAGAAAAAAAAATCAATGTTTATATTTAATTAACTAAGTTTATAAGCTTTTTAACAAAATAAATATAAATTTTAGGTAAAATTGTTAAATTGTCGGAATTTTGCCTGAAATTTGTAAAAACTAGTTTTGTTTATAAAATGATCGATTTATATTGCATTTTATACTGAATTCGAACCCCTTATCGCAAGTTTTCACATTTTACATGAAATTTGTTCAACTGAAATCGCCTATAAATTAGGAGTTTTTTTTTAAATTGTGTTTCAAAAACACATATTATTTATAATTTACAAACTTATTTTACCTTCTCCTAGTGGAAAATTGTCCAAAGAATCCGAAAATGCATTCCGTTTTCCGATTCAATATCATGTTCATTGAGAAAATCATGACACTTTGAGAAGTTTAAAATAATGAGTTTCATCACCATTTTCTTAACTATAGTTAACTAACTTTTTAAACTTTTCAAAATTTTATGAAAAGTTCTTTTTGAGGTACTTTGAACACTTCTCTTCCACGGTCAGAATGATTCTAAACAATTCCGTACGTATTTTAATTGTATTCTTCATTTTGCGGAAAAATCGCAAACCTATCAAAGTCACCCCGGCTATCAAAGTCACCCCGTTTTACGGTACATGTTAAATAGAATAATAGTCACGATGAAAAAAAAATCAAACCATCCACATTAACGACCCCCAGGTATTATGTGGTATCTATTGCAAGTTTCTGCTCGAAGCTAGGAGTCCGAAGGCTTGAACGGGTAGGGCACCCAAACCTCTTTCTACTCCAAGGAATCTTTCACCCCAGAGTTTGAACTGACGACCTTTGGATTGCAACTCCTACACCTGGACCAGTCACAATGAATATATTTCTTGAAATAATGTTAAATTTGAGAAAAAGCTACAACCGAAAAAGTGTCAACATCGTCGCAATTCCAACCAATTGCGTTAAAAAAGATCAAAAATCTCTCATACTTTTTACCAATTATTCTCCATTCCACCCATTCGCCCATGTTTTACTTCATCAGATTTGTTGGTTCATCTGGCAAGAGCGATTGAAGATGTTGGGTAATTTTCTGCTGAGAAAATCTTTGCTCATTCATCATACGCGACTTAAGCAGAGGTCAGTTGCAGGCAAAGTGATAAAAGTATCATTGTTCCGTTCTACTCTGCGGAGCAGCAATAGCTTAAACCATATTGCTCACCACCACCCCAGGCATGTAATCATCGTGCCTATCAGATGTAACAGATTTTTTTAATTTCTACATCTATTTGAAAGTAGGAAGTTTCCCAATGCAATTAACGCGAGTGTCAGAGGCCAAAGTCACATAATGTGCTCAATGTGGCTATTAGTACGAGGTGAGAACTAAACGCGATAAAGCTTTTTTGTCTCATAAAAGTTTAAAGTCAGAATTAGGACAGGTCATGTTCGGCATCACTAGAATTTTATACAAAATAATGTATAAAAAGTAAAAAAATAATTTAAAAATGTAGAAGATTCACACACGTTTACTCATCAAACGAAAAGAATTTTGACGACTGTCCAGGAAACCGGTTTGGTTGGCTGGCAGATAACGCTGTCGTCACTATAAGCCGTTAGGTTCCTGTTTTGTTCCAACCTAAGTAATTCGCCTCAATAAAAAAAGGCTGACAGCTCGTTTACATGTTCCTGACGAATCGTAATCTATTCTAGGGTTTTACTTGAAATGGTCCTACAAACATAAGGACACATAGCTCACATAGCTTATAAGGCCTTATAAAACTCGAATTTAATTACTGCAATCGTAAGTCGATCAAACCATGAAAACATTACACCAGTCCCATCAAAATTCTGTTCAACCGTCGAGAACAATCGATGAGATTAAATTTTCAAACGCTATAATTGTAGGGCCATCTTGTCAGGTGTCCGCCTTTCGTTACAAAGGGCTAGGCGTATCCTTGACACGTAATTCACACTTTAAAGCACTGCCAGCTGGTAGTTTTCCAAGTCCTGACGATACATCACAAGGCTGACGATGTATCACAATGCCGCAGGAACTTTATGCAGCCACCTCAACAAAAAAAAATACCGTGGGAAATGTAACAAGCAAACGAAACTTGGTGAATGTTAACCTGCACTCAAGTGCACAATTTTGTGAATTATTCATGCCTAAGTCTGAAAATTGCGAATATTAATAAATTAGTAGTGACTAAACGCTACAACCGTAACCGACAGGATTTAGTTAAGGTGCATTTGACTTCCAGCTCCATTTCTATTTGATACTTGTTTTATCGTGCAGAAGTATTTTTAATCAAACGAAATAGATCAATAGATTTTAGCAAATAAACTAACAGGTACCAAAAAATGCTGCTTATATGAGCTTGATTTGACGTAACCAGTTTTGAAGCACCTTTTACGTTTAAATTAAATAATGGACACTAAAGTTTATTAGATTTAAACTTTGTGACCATCTTAAATAGATTCCGGAGATGCTCGGGTAACTTTAAAAGTAGGGTTTCCTTGTTTGCGTATGAACATTATCAAAATGGGTATCAAACTTTATAATTTGGGTAATTCTCTACCAACTCACACGAAATCGGGAAAAGTTGCCCCGACCCCTCTTCGATTTGCGTGAAACTTTGTCCTAAGGGGTAACTTTTGTCCCTGATCACGAATCCGAGGTCCGTTTTTTGATATCTCGTGACGGAGGGGCGATACGACCCCTTCCATTTTTGAACATGCGAAAAAAGAGGTGTTTTTCAATAATTTGCAGCCTGAAACGGTGATGAGATAGAAATTTGGTGTCAAAGGGACTTGTATGTAAAATTGGACGCCAGATTTGATGGTGTATTTAGAATTCCGAAAAAACGTATTTTTCATCGAAAAAAACACTAAAAAAGTTTTAAAAATTCTCCCATTTTCCGTTACTCGACTGTAAAATTTTTTGGAACATGTCATTTTATGGGAAATTTAAAGTACTTTTCGAATCTACATTGACCCAGAAGGGTCATTTTTTTCATTTAGAACTAAATTTTTCATTTTAAAATTTTGTATTTTTTCTAACTTTGCAGGGATATTTTTTAGAGTGTAACAATATTCTACAAAGTTGTAGAACAGACAAAAAAAGTTTTGAAAAAGTAACTTTTTGCGTTTCTCTTTGTTTCGTCGTCCGTGTCTGTCGCGGGTGACCATGAACGGCCATGATCGACGACGACCAACTTTTTCAAAACTTTTTTTTTGTAAAATCGCGACAACTCGTGATGTTTCAAGCAAACCCCTTATGTCTATATATCAAAATTTTTGTCATTGTCTGCTCTACAACTTGAGATGTTCACAATTTTTTTACAGTCGAGTTACGGAAAATGGGAGAATTTTTAAAAATTTTAGTGTTTTTTCGATGAAAAATACGTTTTTTCGGAATTCTGAGTACGCCATCAAATCGGGCGTCTAATTTTACATAAAAGTCCCTTTAACACCAAATTTCTATCTCATCACCGTTTCAGGCTGCAAATTATTAAAAAACAACTCTTTTTTCGCATGTTCAAAAATGGAAGGGGTCGTATCGCCCCTCCGTCACGAGATATCAAAAAACGGACCTCGGATTCGTGATCAGGGACAAAAGTTACCCCTTAGGACAAAGTTTCACGCAAATCGAAGAGGGGTCGGGGCAACTGCTGTGTGAGTTGGCGGAGAATTACCCATTTATCATACAGGCATTAGAGTGTAACAAAATTGACTTTTTGACGGGCATTCAGGAGTTTGTTCCGGTGGTCATACTGAGCCCAAATCCCAAATATGAGCTTGATTGGATGTAACAGAAGCTGGCGCTTTGCATTTGAATTTTAAAATGATTCAACACTTTAAAAAAGTTTTTTTCGAAAATGTCATTTTTGAGGCATTTTGGCCACTGAAGCGTTTATTTTCAACATCACTGGCGTGTAGGTCAGATCCTTGCGCATCTTTTGGTATATATAAAACATTGAAGTTTGGAGCACCCTGGAGCTCGATACAGACCTTCAAAGTTAGGCACTTTTTCAAAAAATCAGCCCCGGCAAAAAATATATGCGGCGTTTGGATGCCATCACAATTTAAATTCAAACATCTACACCGCTTAGTTATAAACTATTTATTAGGATAAAGAATAATAATTGCATGTATATATAGTGCGTTTCTGAGTCATTGCCAGAAAATTGCTATTTTGTTTGTTGTTGTACATTTTAAAATAGATTCTTGTTTTTTTTCCTTTTGCTATGGTAACTGTTTGCCATTATTCAGAATAATTTTCCTTCCATTCGTTTAGTCTATGTATATTTTGCTTATCTGTTTGTTTTTTTTTCCTTTTCTTGTATAGCATCAGCGATATAAAGAGAATGTTGTACTTTCGTGTGTTTTTTAATATAATTCAGCATTATACGTTGTAGTGTATATTTGATCTAAATTGTTTTTTTTTTGTTTATATCAGTGTTTAATGTTACTATGCACTTCTTTTTTCGACGAACACATTTGGCGTTTCAATAGTTGAAGCCGTTCTTACGCTACAAAAATAAAAAAATCAAAAATAAAACCGTTCATTTCTCTAGCAGAAGCGCAAATACGTGAGTCATAGTTTGTTCTTCTTGTTTTGTTTTGTTTTAATCCAAGCAGGAACTTGTATTTAGGTCAAACCAAAATTTTGTTGTCCGCTTTAGTTCAGGAGTTAGTAGTATTAATCTATGGATATTTATGTCTTTCCATGATTTCTTTGGGTGTTTTTTTTCTCCTTTCGGTGAGGATTCCGGATAGTTTTACCATTGTTTGCCTGTCTGATGAAGTGAATCGCAAAGTATCGACTTTCGGATAACTTATATCTACGTTCGTGTTTTTTTTTTTCTTTTTATGGGTTTTAGTATTGCTTTTGACACTTTTCTCAAATTTTAATCCGATGTTTAATCTTTAAGCCAAAGCAATTTCCGATAGTTTTCACTTTTGACGAATGTAAATTTGACGCTAGAAAATTTCGATATTTTCCGTTATCTTTGTATCATCCGTTTCCATCCTCAGTCGAACTTTTCAGTCTTACTGGTTTCAATCAGTCAGCTTAAAACTATTTTTTTCGTTTTGCATCCGTTTTGGTTAACTTTTGTATTTGCTTTTAATTTTTGTTCTATACCGTATCGTTTTTGTCTTCTCCGGAGCTCTTGTCGCGAGCGGAGACAAGAAAACGAGTTTACTAATTTCTAAATTGCATTCAAGTTGCATGTTTGAACTACTTTTGTTCAAATTTGTAAATCGACTCGAAAAAGTAATTTCAATACTTATTTGAAAATGAACCAAAAATATAATGCACACACGAAACCTTTTTTGTTTGTTTTTATTTTCTTTCAGCAAACTCGTTTCAATGAAATTATTTGATGTTAATTTGGAATTTTCGTAAAGTACATCGAAGCACGAGAACACATATAGTTAGATTAAGCATGCTGAATGGTGGTTATCGAAGCTACGCGCTAATCATAATTTATGCTAATTATTTTTGTATTATTTTTAAAATAATAATGAGGAAAGTACAAATCGCAGATCGTCTGGCTTTCCCAGATTTGTAAAGTTTAGTTTTTTTTTTTGCTTTAATTTGATTAAATAGGATCATACATTTCGGAAACGCAACATTACTTCAAGCTAGCCTTTCTTTCCATCTGTTCTTCAAACCGCTGCACGTTAGAATCGTCATTCCACTTTTCTTTGATATACTATCGAGCTATTTTTAAAAATATCTTCTTTGTCTTTGAGATTTTATGGCAACATTTGCATGTTTGATTTCTTCCTTGTTGTTTTAATTTTTTATAGCGAATTGGATTCATCTTCATATACTCTTCTTGCGCAGCCCTGAAATCGATTAAGAATCGAATCACCTCTCTCTTTCTCTCCCTTTCTTCCATTGTACTGGCACTAGCTTTATGCCTCCGTTTCACGAGTTTAGTTTTGTGTATTTTTTTTTCGTTTGTTTAAACTGTCTGCTCCACTTTGTTTCGCTTACAAAATCACAAGTACAGTGGCTGTTTATGAAACGCCAAAATTTACTGTTTTTCACTTTTTTGTTTGTTTCAAGCTTGTACCGACTACATCTTTTATTATCCTTTCCAATTGCATTTTTTTTTGTTTCTTTGTTTGTTTTAGAAATCTCAAAAAAAATTGAGTGATGCTTTAGTTTATATTTTTATTTTTCCGGGAAAACTTTTAGAAGTATCTTCTTTGCAACTGGTTTCGTTCTTGGTGGTATAGTGTTTAAGTCGATGGATCAGACTGTTAGTCTGTGAGTTGAAAGTTCGATTTAAGTCATTTTCAATGCTCCTAAAGGTATTAGTTTGTATTATCAATATTGTTAGATTTTGACTGGGACGTGCGCTTAGAAGCACAGACAATTTTCTCACAATGTTTTACTAAGTAAAAATCTGTTTGGGTGCTCCTTAAAAACTAAAATAAATCACCAAACTGCTTGGCATAATACTCAAAAGTGACAATTTAGTTCACTAAAACATACATCTATTGTGAACATCGTTTTTTTCTGCATGAACATGAATGTTAATACATTTACATAAAATTATCTTTAAATGCCTGCATCGTGCAAACTAATAATTTTCTTGGAAAATATCGACTACTGTAAAAATAACATTAAATTATCATTGCCTCTATTGCAATAGACTATTCTCGTCACGCTACTACTATTAAATAATGACAGTTGAAACAGAAACAAAATGGGTGGAAAACCAAATGAAAATGAAAAAATACTTTTTTCTACACAATTACAATTGCATGCTACAACAAAAAGTGTTCGACGTGAATTGGCTACTTCTCCCTTTCTTCAGTCTTTTTGTGCTAAGTCTTGTTTGCAAAAAGCATCTCAACTTTCAGTTGCTCATTAGAATTGCTTCTCCGTGCTATCGCAGCACCGTAAATGTTGCACAGTAAATGTCTCCGTCTCTCTTTCATATCTTTTTTTTTCTTGTTTTCCTTCGTCACAACGAGTTTAAATCTAGCTTGTACTACCTTTGCTTTCCACCATGTTTTGCTTGTTCTTGTACTATTGAGAATTTTCTCTATTATAAACTTTTTCTTTTTCTAGCGATAATAAAAAAATCTATATAAAATGTATGTGTGTGAGTGTAAGTGGAGGCTCGCTCAATCGTATCACTACACGTGTGTAAAAAAACGTTCAACACAAAGCCTAAAAGTTTCGCTTTTTTTCTGTTAGAGGTAGCAATGTCGATCCTTCGTGTAAATTTGTCTAATAGAGTACAGAAATAAAACAGCTCAAAGATAAAACAATTTCGTTCGAAAACGAACAGCGCACAAAAAGTGAGTTAAGAGACTGCGAAGCCAAAAAAAGAATTGTCGAGGCGTCCCTTAGTAAATCTGGATGAACGTTTTCTGCGGACTGCACTGGTCACGGGCGTCCGGTGAGGTCTCGACCATCACCACGAGTCGACCGTCGGGCAGTAGGGACACATCGCTGGGGCGATCCTTCTCGTCCATTCCGACAGTGAGCATGTTGTTGGACGAGGGACGAATCTCAACCTGAAATGGAGGAAGGAAACTTTAAATTGACGGGGCGAGACTCTTGGAAAGGGAAGGAACCTACCGCCCACAGGAACTCCAACTGTGGCGAAAATATAAGCACTCTTTGATTCTTGGAATCGGCTACGATGACGCGCCCATCATCGTCGCACGCAATTCCGGACGGACGGCTGAACTCATGCACGGCCGAGCCTTCGTGACCTTTGGCGGCGAGAACCTGAGGGGGAAGAAAAGGGGTCAATAGATGTTCTAGCCGAGAACTGAAATTAAGTTCTACCTTTGTCAGCGTTGAATCGATCAGCAGCAGACGGTGGTTCTCAAAGTCCGAGATGATGACATCGCCCTGAGGCGTGAAGCAAGCACCCCGTGGAGTGGTCAGTCCCTTCAGGTAACGGCTGTGGTTGACGCCGTCGAAGCTGAAGCGCGATATGAACTGACCCTCCGAGTTGAACAGCTGAATGCGGTGGTTTCTCGAGTCTGTGACGAGTATTTCTCCCTTAACGTTAACTGCCACATCCCAAGGGTACTGGAACTGGCCACAGTCCTTGCCGTAGCTGCCAAATTTGAGCAGAAAGATGCCGTTGGGCGAAAAGACCTGCACGCGGTGGTTATCTTTGTCAACGACTATGATGCGATTCTGGGCATCGGTGCAGATGCCGGCCGGTAGGTCAAACTGGCCGTTGGCTGTCCCTTTGGAACCGAACTTGAGCTTGAAAGACCCGTCCGGATAGAATACCTGCACGCGGTTATTGCGACGATCGGCCACCAGCACGTGGCCTTCCTTGTCGACGGCGATACCCCACGGACGGGACACCTGGCCATCCTCGTGGCCATCGAAGCCGAAGGTCGTACTAGGGCCAACAGCTGGTTTGGCCGAGACGTGCGTGGGACAGCCGGGGATGCATTGGCCCAGCACTGGCATTCCCGGAATGGGGCCGATTCCTATCGAGGTCGGCGATGACCCGAGTACGTTTTTTGAAGGCGGGATCTGATCCCAGGACGAGGACGACGTCGAGTTGAGACGCTGGGCTGGAGTTGTACTACGTACAATAGGACGACGGGTGAGAATGTTTCCACTTGGTGGCTGAATGCAAACGTTGTTGCTGCTGGACATCGAGTTGCTGCGCTGGTTTACCAGTAGTACGTCCCCTTGCATGCGAATGTCCTGCAGCAGCTCAAAGTTCGGCGCTACAAACGTGATGAACTCTTCCTTTGGTTGTAAATTTTTGTACATAGCGGCAAATTGCTCCATCTGGCTCTCGCCAGAAGTCAGGGTTTTGGCAATGTCCATGCTGTTCATCGTGCCAACGGAATCCAACGCTTTGGAGAGCATATCCGAAGTTTGCGAAAGACCTGCCAAAGCTGCCCGCAATCCCGCCATCTGATCCGAAAGTGAGGTCAACTTTTGCTGGCGAAACTTGTCAACACGTTCCAGCAGAGTCCGTTCGCGATCTTCAGCCGCCAGAATAAAGTGACGCATAGCTTTGCGGATCCTTGCCGAAGCTTCCATGGCATCACGCTCAACGGCCTGCGAGTACGTAACGGCACGATCGATGCTAGCCTTAATATATTTGGTACCCAACTTGCCACTCTCAATAATCGACAGAATCTTCTCCGAAGCTCCCTGAGACACGTTCGACACCGGAATACAAGAGTGGTCCTTGTGATCCCACAGCGTACACTCCTGGCAGACAATCTTCTTGCACGACTCGCACAAATAACGCAGAACTTCGCCGTGGACATCACAGTGCGGTTCGGCTGCCATCGGAATGCTCATAGCACCCGTGGCCGACCCGATCGGCGAGATCGTATGGATAGAGATCACACAATGTTCCTTCGTAAAAGTGTTTTTATTGTGGATATGGGCACAGTCTTCGCACAGAACATCGTTACAGTCCAGACAACGGCTGATCGCGTGCGTATCGCACCGGCCGCAGACCGCTCCCAACGAGGACGGACAGTGCGAGCTACCATTCGAAGAGTTCGTCTGCGGAGACGTGCTCGGCGTCATGTGGGTCCCTATTGCACCGAGGATATCATTGTTGGCGGAACTCCCGTTCGAAGTCCCGATCGCACCCAGCACGTTCGAGAACAGCACGTCGTCCGTGATGCTGATGCTGTCCCGATCCAGCGACGTATTGTTGCTGAATCCGTTCACATTGTGGACACTGAAGGCAGAACAAAATGGAGATTAGATTTCACAATTGGCAGACGTTCAAATTCAAAATTACCTTTGCGGCACCGTAACGGGACCCGAGCTAACCTTGCCCGGTGCGTCCCAGCGGGGCAGTGCGTTGAAGAGATTCGAGAAGAAAATGTGATCATTCGAGTTGAAGTCCACGTTTCCGTCGTTGTTGGGCTGGGCCGAGCTGCCGGGCGGCGGGGTTATTTGCATTGATGAAGCACCATTGGATAAAAGTGCCATAGCGCGGTTCTGGAAGCGAGAGAAAAAGACATGGATTAGCTAATTTGCACTACTCTTTCAGACTCAATTGTTCAAAGTCTGCGCAAAAAAATCACTTAGGATATAATCGAATTAAAAATCACTGTCTTATTTTGGGTTTTTGAGCTCAAAAAAATAAAACCATCCACTTTCACGACCCCCAGGTCTTTTGTGGTCTCTACTGCAAGTTTCTGCTCGAACCTAGATCTTGAGAATCTGCAAAGATGACGGCCACCATATTGGTGGTGGAATATTGAGAATATTCTCTTGATAGTGTAATAATAAACTTCTTGAATTGAACTAATTTGAGTGCGCTGAAATTCAATTTGATTTAATTATCCCAATTTTAATTAAAAATCATTCATATAATTGAGCTTTGGAAAATCGAAACAACCAAACAACCAACTGCGCAAGCTCAACTCGAGGGGAAGCATCTCCCATTCAAGCCTTTGGACTGCTAGGTTCGAGCAGAAACTAGAGACCACAAAAGACCTGGGGGTCGTTAATATGGATGGATTGATTGATTAATTGATTGTGTTTCTGGGGACCTTTAAGTTCATGCTTCCTCTCGGGTTGAGCCTGCGCAGAAAATTTTGTTGATCGGTGTAATCGATCTGGACTGTAAATCGGTTGACTATTCCAAAGTATTTGAGACCCACAAAATTTAAATCTGCAACTTTTCTCCAAATTGTTTCATAGTGTTATTCTATAACTTCCAACAATGACTTGTATCTGAGCGATTCCTACAATCTGCCAGATGCATCGCGCACCCTATACAAAACGGCACCCAAGTCCGGTGCGATGGATCAATAAACCGAAAAAATTTACTACATCCGCTGCATGCAAGAACAAAGCAAGAAAAATGACACGATGCTGCGTCGAGTTAGACTTTCATATACCAGCATCAGAAAAGGCAGCAGGGTGGTGCAAGATGTGTGTGCTGCACCACCACGTACAACATGGCGAAAAACGCGCGGAGAGGAAGATCTGGAAAAAATGTAATTCATTCCATACACTCTTCACGTCCCCGGGCCTGGTGGTGGCATGGATTCATCAAATGCACCCCATCATCATCGTCGTCTTCTTGGTCCCCGTCCCCGGCCACCATCATCATCAAACATCCTCTTCCTGTTCATTAATTGTTGTTGGGAGCTGCAACGGCAGCCTGTGTACGCTTCGCAGCTTGAACTCCCACTTTTGTCTAGTGCATTTTAGAAGAGTTCTTCTTCTTGACCTTCAAATTTAGACTTTAGGCCTTTCATGGTGGATCCAAACGAAAAAAAAAAATCTCTTTGATCAACAAATGACAACCAATGGTTGATGTCTACCCAACACCTGGTTCTTCGAGTTGTTTGGGGAAAACCATGCATTTCTATCGGGCACCTAATGTTGGCTCATCAGCACTTTGCCAAGATCAACACACACAGTCAATCCTCGATTCCTCATTTTCGATTAGGTTTATTTTTGAACAACCTTTGTTCAACGATAATGTCTAAACTGATCTTGTTAAGTTACTCATTGTACAAGACCTGGTTTTCCAAAATCTAATTTTTCTGTCACTTTTTTTCTTATTCTTCACAATTTTGGCTATAAAACTAAATCATTAGCATTTAAGTTGGTGGAAATTGCGTTAAAGCATAGCCCAGGGTTGTTAATTGAAACCATGGTCAAAGTTGACCTATGAAACAATAAATTAGCAAAGCAAAGTATTAAGATACAGTAAATCCTTAACCAAGAATATTCTTAAAACAAAGTTTGTGGAAATATTGTTTCGATGGAGTGCACATTATCACTGTCAGGAGTATCCACCGGATGCATTCCCAATACACATCTCACTTTCAGAAATACGAAACCATTTCACGGCCTCACGTTACAATTCCTGCATCCAACCCGTGAAACATCAAATGCTGGCAGAGCCTCAAGGACCGTTCGTTTCTCGTTTCGGATCCCTTCTGCTGCGGGTCGCATATATCCTTTAGTGTACATTTTTCTTCGTCTCGTTTTCCTCCTCCGGACTTCTTCGACAATTTTCGGGACAAACATAGACTCAGGAGCTGTGGAGGGCTGCTGGCAACATGCGTCGCCAAGGCGCAAAACTTCATGCAGGCTCCGGTCTGCCCTCTCCCAGGCCCACCAGGGGCAGGGGAGAAGAAAAAACCCTTCGAAAGGAACGGAACGTAATATATTGTCGCTCTTTATCGGAATCGGTCCAGCCCATTAGAGCGTACAAACTCCGGGGTTCTACATTCCACTCGTTCGCTAGCTCCCTTGCCCCGTCCTTTTTTGGTATCCAGCTAATGCGTAGCCAATTCTTGCTGCATCCTTCGGACGGTTCTACACGTTTTACTTCTCGTAGTGTGAACTGTGTGTTTGTGTTGGGTATTCCAATTAAAATGAATTTCCAGCAAACTTTGTGTATCTTTAGTTAACAGTTAGGCCGTTGCAAATATATTAAGAGCAATTCCAGCTCAAATCAGGAATTTTTCTGATACTTTTGTACCCGACCCTCTCCGATTTCAATGAAACTTTGTAGACATGTTATCCTAGGCCTATATAAGCCATTTTTGTGCATATGGAGCCAATAGTACTCGAGAATAACATTTGAGAAGGGCGTAAGGTATTTAAATATTTTTGTATTCTGTAATTTAAAAATTCTTGTATCTCGAAGTCATTGCGTCGTATCAAAAAGTGGTCAAAGACAAACTTGTAGGAAATTGGACGGGCTTTCTGAAAAAAATACACTGAAACAAAAATACACGCCACATCTATGAGATTTTTTTGATTTTTAAGTCTAAAACTTAAATTTGAATGTGATGTCACGGTTTTTTTTTCGTTCAATATTTTTGAGGAAATTGCCTAAAATGTTACTAAAAGACTGACGAAAAATGCAGGATGTTATGTCTCTCCTAAAAAAGTACAAAAATCATTTACTAAAACTGTTTTTTTGAAAACTGGTCTAAACGTCAAAATTTGTAAAAACCAGTAGTGGGAATCGATTCTCCAGACAATTTTACATAAAATTCTCCGTATTGACCATTGTCCTATGTCCAATACTTGGGAAGATACAGCGGTTTTAAAAATAAAAATGTTGAAAAAACGGGATTTTTGGTGGTTTTTGACAATTTCTATATGACAGACTTGGTTTTTCAGTCTCGTAAATATTTTTAACGGAAAGCTCGTCCAATTTCCCATAAGTTTGCCTTTGACAGCATTTCAATTGGATGTAAGGGCTTACAGATATAAGCTTAATTACATTGCTTATAACTGAAAATAGAATATTTTTTTCAGTGTGGTAGAAACCAGGATAGTAAATTTGATTACGTAAATATAAAAACGATATAAATCAAAAAGCTGTCAAAGGAAAACTTATGGGAAATTGGACGAGCTTTCCGGAAAAAATATTTACGAGACTGAAAAACCAAGTCTGTCATATAGAAAATGCCAAAAACCACCAAAAATCCCGTTTTTTCAACATTATTATTTTTTGTAAAACCGCTGTATCTTCCCAAGGATTGGACATAGGACAATGGTCAATATGGAGACTTTTATGTAAAATTATCTGGAGAATCGATTCCCACTACCGGTTTTTACAAATTTTGACGTTTAGACCACTTTTCAATAAAACAGTTTTAGTAAATGATTTTTGTATTTTTTTAGGAGAGACCTACCGTCCTGCATTTTTCGTCAGTCTTTTGGTAACATCTTAGGGTATTTTCTTAAAAAATTTGAGCGAAAAAAATTGTGACATCACATTCAAATTTAACTTTTAAACTTATAAATTGAAAAATGACATAAAAGTGGCGTGTATTTTTGTTTCAGTGTATTTCTATCAGAAAGCCCGTCCGATTTCCTACAAGTTTGTCTTTGACCACTTTTTGATACGATGCAACGGCTTCGAGATACAGTAATTTTTAAATTGCAAAATACTAAAATATTTAAATACCTTACGCCCTTCTCAAATGTTATTCTCGAGTACTTGGCTCCATATACACAAAAATGACTTATATAGGCTCAGAATAACATGTCTACAGAGTTTCATTGAAATCGGAGAGGGTCGGGTACAAAAGTACCAGAAAAAATCCTGATTTGAGCTGGAATTGCTCTTAAATGCCTTTTTCTGCATTGATAATCATATTTAACATGTTTAGACTCGTTCAAAAATATTTTGAACTTCTATGAAATTACAATGTACAGCACCGCAAAAACTTTTTTTTCTCGCAAAAATAAAATTTTCGTCAGTATTAAGAAATTTTGGAAATCAATGATTGCAAAACAACTGGACAGGTGTATGATGCATTTTAAAACACTTTTTTCATTCAAATGTTGACACCGTGGCCTACAGCCCGGTAGCATGTTGACAGCTCCCATACAAACTGAGCGTACCTCTTTTTGTGGGCCCAGTGGGCCTAAGATGGCGGCCTTTGATATCATCTAGCCAAACATTTGTAAATGGCGAATAGTTTAAATTAATATAGTTTTTGGCTACTTTCGGTTTAAAACGACAAAATAAGCATTCTGGAATCATTTTCTTGAAAAACTTGTTTAAAGATACGCCACGTTAAAATATTAGTCTCGAACAGTTGGAGGGAGCGTGCCGCGAAAGCCGTCACGGAAAATAAGTTTCCCATGCAAATTTTGAATTGCGTTTTTAATGGGCGGACTCCGACGAGGTCCACATGCCATCTGTCGGTGGATACGCGCAATTCACGAAAACTGTCATGTTAGGGGACGGCTGGTGGCCTATAATTTCAATTTTTAGTTTGTTTTTTTATTTTTTGCCCCCCTCGACTTTGATCACAGTCGAGGGACATAAACTGCAAAAAATATGTGCAACGGCCTTACTTTTAAATAAATAAATCAGAAAAAAAATTTGAATCGAAATTACGGAAATAGGTACTAGCATGGAAAAACAACCAAGCTGCAATTCCAAACGATAAATTTTCTAAAAATGGCAATAGCTGATTGGATGCCATATTTTTCCAGGGCAGATGAGAACAACAAAACGGAGGACGTTTCAATAACAAGTCATGTAAAAATATCTGATTTCGTTATCTGAAAATCATGACCATCGGTAATGAAAAGAAAAAATAATAACATCCCTAAAACTCATTCTATTAATTGTTATTTATCAGGTCACATTAAATAATGTCAAAGATTAAGACAACAACAACTCAAGTTATTGCACATGGAAAACCATTCTATCATTGATCACGTTATTCATATGAAATTTTAATTTAAAAAAAGATCAGCAGTCATATCCCAATTTGTTGTTATATTTTATTACTTTAACTATGAGAAAAATTTAGACCAATTTTCCTTTAACCATTTTGTTATTATATTTATTTTGCTAAATATGGCTAGAACTATGAGCAAATGTTGACCAATTTTGTCAAGCTGAATATTTTGCCATTATTTTATACAACAACATTTATAAAAAATAAAAATTTGAAAGTAGATTTTTAAAATGATTGATATAATCCCAAGGAAATCAAAAAAGGGTTCGAAAAATTGATAAATTGTCCAAAACGAAATATTTCTGCTATTATTTTTTTTGTATTGCTTAAACTTTAGGTACTTTTAAACATTTTTGCCAAGATCGATATTTTGTTTATTTGCTTAGGTACTTGGATAGTTTGCCTGGCTTCTGTAAAATTTTACCTTTTTGCAAATTTTGAACGAAAATTGTAAGCCGTCTGCCGATTCTTACTGCCAATTATGGCTTCGAAAATATGTAATATTTAATTGCAAATATTAAAATTTAATAATAAGCTAACAATCATCAAACAAAATCAACATCAGTTTTTTAGTTTTGCATGCATGCGTGTTATGCATAAAAATGTGTTTTAACATAAATCCGGATCTCACTTGAATGTATATTAACTATGTCCGGATCCATCATCCGACCCATCGTTGGTTAGGTAATCGACAGACGACAGACCTTTCCAACAAGTCTAAAACATTGAGTATACGGCAACCCAGTCTCGAGTTATGACTACTTAAGTGATATTTATGTACTTATTTAAAAAAAATATATTTACTGAAAAAGCCTTAAATTTTACGATAAAAGGTCTTAAAACCAACGTACCATACAGGCCTTTATAATTCTCACAAATTTCAACAGAAAATTGCAATGATCTATTAGATCAAACTTTGCTAATATTTTGCAGCAAAAGTGCACAAACATCCATTTCAATGCACACAAACGAAAGCACCGAGGCACGAAATCGGCGAAACACATACACACATTATGCGCTGAACATACACATGCAAGGAGTAAAAGAAAAAAAGACAATACCAACAACAGATAGGAAGAGGAACCAAAATAATGCAGAGACTGCCTCAACATTTTTATTTATGTTTTCATCTGTTCTTCTCCGATCAGCTTCTTCCACCCTCATTTTCGTATGCTGCCGATGCTCCCTCAACGGAACTGATCGTTTTCCCCTGTTGTATTGGTGGACTGACGTTTTTCGTACAAACACTAACAAAGCGATGATCTTTTGCGGGGACGTGGAAAATGTGCATTGGTGAAAAAGAGCATGTATTTTTTTACCAGCCATCGCGTGACGATACCTATCGTGATCGTGATATTTTTTTTCACCACCAAACTATGCTGCAAGTGTTGACTGATATTTACTTTGAACACATCAGCAAACGAAAAGTAAATTTCACACACAACCTGGAAGAATATGGTGTGAGAAAAAAAAAAGAGCACTGAATGTTTGTGCTTAATTTTATCATTTTGCAGCAACTTTCACCCACCAACAATTTCACTTTCTACCGCGATGGCATTCGATGAACGAAAAAGTATTTTGGTGGTCTGGCATTACCTTGAATAAATTGAGACCAATTTAAGCATTTTGTGTGTTTTACAAAAAAAAATGGTTCAATGATACACACCTTTACAATAGAAACCGACATATTTTTCCCTAATAACAGTTTTTTTAATATATTTTAACCTTTCTACTGTATTGTGGTCCTTTTCGGCCATTTTTTTAAATAAAATTCACTGTTAGTTTGGCTATATTAAATTTATAGCATAATGATTATTTTGAATAAAAAATGAAACTTTGACGACCCCTATGGTCACAGGGAACCTGCTACTGTTAAAAATAGTTCTTGGGAACCCCTGTTGTAGAGCATTAAATTTACCGTTAACATAATTTTTTGACGATATGTGGACATTCTTTTTCGAAAATTCCTTTGCAAAGTTTATGCTTAAGGTGAAACAGGGCGTCTCGTTGTTTGACAACTTCTTTTCAACTAAAATCAATTTCTGAACTCGATAGATTTCTTACTAGCAACCTATTTAGCGTCTGCAAAAAATCTCCTGTTCAACTGAAATCAATACCTGAACTCGACATAACTTCGCTCCCTTTTAACCGATTTCAGCAATGTTGGACGCAAATGAAATGCGATACATTTTATTTTCAAGGAAAAATATTTGAGGACCGAAAAATTTAGCCAAGTATTTGAAAATTTCATATGAAAAGTTCAAAGTGTAAATACCCATATTTACGCTTAGAATTTTAGAGCACCCACCGCGGGATTCAAACCAGCAAACTCTGGATTGTGAGTCCAGTGCGCGGTCCGATTGATCCACACATATTTTACTAAAGCAATATTTTATTGGTCACCATCTTGGATTACGTATTTCTGGATCACTCTGAATCATCCTAGTTCTCAAATACGAATTTGATGACCTCAAATTAGTCAAATTTAAGTAGTTAATTTCCATTCACAATAATCTACAAATATTTCTAAATCTAGAATAATTGTTAAGCTCGATCCAAAATGTTGAAAAATGTATAAACTTTTTCAGATAATTAAAAGTTCCATTATCAACAATAACTATTAAAACTTCGTCGCTTAAGCTTGTCACAAGATATCACACCAGCGACAAATTTCCTCCCAATATATGTATTGAGCAGATATGAAACAAAAATTGTCTTATTTTCTTCAAAACCCAGCAGGACCAGAACGTCTCTTTCTTCTGGAATTCAAAACCTCCAACAAAACCAGCATGACAAACTGTGGTGAGTGCCACGAAGGATCCTGCAAAGGAAACGCTCACCAAAAAACGGCCCATTTGTCCATTCTCTCTTGTTTAGTAATTACTGCTACTTTTGGTACGACCATCTGCTGCACTTTAACGATACCCGCTCAGTTGTACAGCTTTTTTTATCATTTTAAGTTGCTCGTACCCTCCATTGCATCGACTGAAATGTTTCGAACGAATGAGTTGAACCAGGCCATTGTTGCAGTAAGAATTTTTTTTTTGTGTATTTTGAGGTTATGAACTGCTTGAAATTGGAGAATTTACAGGACAATAAGCGGATCAATCAAACGTTGATTCCAGAAATCATAATTTGATTTTGCCCAAAAGCGTCAACACTTCTCTAATGACTCCTTTATGGGTCACAATTCTAAACGAATCTTTCCGAGCAGCTACCCCTTACACCACAATTGCTTTGAATTTGCTCAGAAAGCAGTGTGCTCACAAGAAACCCTCTTGTCCTGTTTTCCCTCAATGCTAGGCAGCGAGGTATATCAGCACAAGTTTAGGTACTAGAGCACGGCTCGTAAAAAAATCTAATTATAATCAAAGCGTTGAGCATATATTTCTCTAAATTGTTCAGCTGAGTGATGCCGGCAGGGGTTTTGGGGTCGAGACGGCTGATGACGGCAACTCGTCGTGATATCCTTCCCACCGGGGTAAAAGTTAAGGGAAAACGAGGAAGATTCGCTTCTTAGAGGCTGACAAAGTAGGGGACCCGGAATATCAACCGCGCACCGGTTTTTCGGGCAGGGTGCCGAAAGTTACACGAAGAACACAAAAACCTTGCCACACACCGCCGCCGCTCTGCCTGCTGGCCCTATCGGGGTCAATGAATCCTAAATCTGTCGCTATTTCCAAGAGTTCAAGAACCTTTGGCTGATAAGAAGCGCATGCGTCGCCACACCACCGCCTTCCGCCGGCGAGCCTAAAAAGGCCTAAACAACCCTCCTTCGCCGAAACAGCCCTAGCACCCACCCACCCAAAACGTGAAACACGTGCCGCGCGAGGAAGCAATATTGCCCCAACCCGGCAGCGAAAAAGTGTACTTTTACCCAAAAATTCTGGCCCAGTCCAACGATGGGGGGGAACGGAAGTCAGAAGCTATGCCACAATAGGATGGCAGCGGTATATTTTGATGAAGTTGGGTTTAGGAATTTGCATTTGAAAAAAAAACAATGCAAATGTCAAGCTTGATTGAAAAATCTTCTTTCCTTTCTTTAAATTGTGCTATACTCAATTAAATTTTCAATCCTATTAAATTCACTAAAAATCAACAATAGTTAAACTTTTATAGTTTCTGTAGAAAATTATAAAATCAATTTGCGAACTCGAACAAGAACTATTTTGGACAAATCTGAATAATTTAAAAAAATTACAAAACATTGTTAACAACTGTAATTTTAAAACATTCGCAATTTAAACAAAAATATTAACTAACACCTTGCTTCACCAAGTAAAAAAATATTCAAATCTCTTTTTCAAGTAATTTTACCTAAAATCACTAGATTTCCTCCACATATTTTATTTTTATCTGAAATGCACAAGGTTTTGAAAAAACTGAATAAATCAATTGAAACCGTCAGTGGAGGTGCCTATGAGTCAAAAAACGATACACCCCTTCAAAATTGCTTAGTTACAAAAACAATTTAAATAACTCCGAATATCTTTTAACGTAAAAATATTCTTAGATAGTTTACTAACATTTTCCCAAAATATGGTGGAATTTGATGAACTCTACCTTAAATGCCAATAGTTTGAAAATTGTCACTAAACTGAAACTAAAATGATGCTCAAATACAACGATATGGTAAAAACAAGTCATCCAACAGTTTTTCTTGTTCGAGGGAATCGTACTGACATGCTACAATGTTTGAAGAAGAGATTTTCAAACATTTGGGCACTTTTTGAGCAATTCACGACATTTTTTCAACTATGTCATCTAAAGATGTCCCTTACACAACAGTTTTAACAGAATTTAGTTTCATTGAGAAGAACCTGAGAAATGGTGAAACCCGTGAAAATCAATTTAACCCAATGTCACCCCCACTGACGGAATGAAAATTCATATGGGACATGTATGCGAACCGAAACAGTAAACTTCTCAGAAAAATATTGCAAACCAACATAAAAGTTTATGCATTAAATTGCCTAATTTCTACTTTACAGCACGGAGAGACTGTGCCCAGAAATTTTAACAATTAAAATTGTTGATTTTACTTTCGTAAATTTCACAAAAACGTACTTGTTACGGCCAATTTTCAGTTGAATCAACCAAAATTCAGTAATAATTTAATAACCTGTTTGTTGAAAATGCTAAAGGCAAAAAGCTAACAGATTTCCCGAACTCGAATGAACGTGCTCGACTGTTAGCTTTGGTTTTAGAAAAATCAAGATTTTTTGGTTAAATGTAAATATCAATTGGTTGATTATTTAAAAGATGAACTTGGGTTTGTTTACGTTTGTCATTTGAAGTCAGGATTCGAACAAGAGCGGTCGATTTGTTGAGTTTGTGTTGTTAATTGTGAAGTGAGAGAATGTGAAAGGTGAAAATCACACTATTTGGCTAATGTTGAAGTGCAAATCGAAGTGAACACTGTTGCAACTGTGGAGGTGCAATTGGTGAGTAAGTTTGTTGATGATTTCTTTGCAGGTGATAAACTATGAAGAACAAGACGAGGACATTCGCAATGAGGACCTCTGATGCGAGGGGACTTCATGACAATGTTTTAAGGAAAGGGAAGGGCAGTGAAAGGAAGAGGCGGGCGAACTCTTGCACGACAATACTTGCACGGGCAAATTTAACAAAAGGTTGGTTAATCTAAGTAAGTATGGATTTATTTTTACATAACAATTTATCTGTTGTGATTTTAATTAGAAAACTGAATAATCAAAAACCTTCGTGCTTACGATGGATACAATTTTAATGAACCATTTTTTCAGAATCATCAACCATAAAATATATGGAAATGAGTACACATAATATCAAAATAAAAATGAGATGATGGGAAATGTCTAAAAATAAAATTTATAAAAGATATACAAAAGAAGATAGAAATATTTTAAAAATGCTGTTAATAGAAGACTGCTAAATAAACTGGTAAGTAAAACTCAAAATATTGTTTTCAGGAAACGGAGCATTATTGATATTTCTTCTTTCCTCATTATAATTACATTTATTTACGATCCTTTTTCAGTTTATAGACAAAATTAAGGATTTTGTATCAAATTACTAATAAATTTTATATGTCTATTTGCAGCAAATGGTTCGTTTTGGTGTAAATTCTGTGTGAAAAATAACTAAACCTGAGACCGTTGTAGATGATGATGACTTATCGGATGATTGCACAGTGATGGTAAGTGAATACAACACTTAATTTTATACAACATAATAACATACTTGGTGAAATATCTTCAAGGAATTCACGAGAAATTAAACATCTTTTATAAATATGTTTAACAAAATTTGTAATATGTTTTATTATTATTTTTTTAGATTTATGCAACGTATTTTTTCAAACTTTAATCAAACTTTACATGTTTTATAATAACAGATAATAAAAAGTTTTGTTTTGATGCTTTTTAACAGTAATTTAATAACTTCATGCAAAAAAAAACAAATTAGTACAAAAAGTTAAAATTTTAGGCAGAATAAATGCGAATATAAAAACACCCAGCATTAATTTGTGAGGAATTATTATAAAATTTACTGCAAATTCAATAAAAATATTGCTAACAATAGCTAATTATTGACTACATGCACGAATGTTTTTCTGTATTTAAGTAAGACATTAGTTAAAATTATAGCTAGAAATTCAGCCCGGCCTGTATTGTTAGATAATTAAAGAAAATATATATCGACACTAACATAAATTATGTTTAATTAAGAAATGTTTTGTTATAATTCACTTATAATTTGCAGCATGCAAAAATATTTCAGTTAATAAAACGAAAAAAATTGTTGAAAAATAGTTGAAAAGTATGGCCCAGCCTGTTTTTACAGAATATTCCACAATATTTCAGCTTAAAACAAAAAAATAGTTAATTTTCTGAAAAAAATATTCTAGCAGTCGACTGCTAGAATTTTTTTCGGCCATTTAACCAACGAAAATGGCAATTCCAACTATTTTTTTAGTTAATTTTAGTTACTGGTGGTCAGCAATTTTGGGTTAACAAAATCAACAATCGATTGTTGAAAAAAAGCTGTGTAAAAAATTAACCCATACTTTTAGTTAAATTAACCAAGATTTTCTTAGATTTGCCCTGGTCGGTCTCTCCGTGAGGAAGTCTTTATAGTAACTTGTAGATGAAATTGTATCAATCAAAATAATCATGGTTTTTTTGCTCAAAATATCACGTATTAGACTTGTATGACACGTCGTATCTTTTGACAGGAGCAAGCATTCTTTCTTCGAATTGGTTTTTAGTATTTATTCAGTATATTAAACTACACCCAGAAGTGGGCATCGGCATACAAGACGATAAAGAGCACGGTTCGATAGTCAAATGGTACTGAAAGCAGACGGAGAGGATAAATCCCGAAATTACCGAGAGTACTTTACTCATGGGTTCTTTTCAAAAAAAGTTCATCTATAAAAAAAAGTACCGGTATCGAAACTCCAACCCAAGACCTTTGGCATATTGAACCATCCCTCTGCCGTTTGGGTAAGGCTACCAACTCTTGCTGAGTAAAATTCCATACACTTTACCGATATGACACCATGGTAAAACAAAAACTGTCAAGGAATAATTTATATAAATTTAAAATTAAAAATATAAAACTGTCTCTTTTTACATTTTACAAATCTCACTGTGCTTATGACTTGCACGTTTAAAAATATTCACAAAATAATCCGCGATTTGCTGAATCCAGTGTTGGTATTCTCGCGCTCTCGCGAGAAAAATTCCTCTCTCTCTAGTTCTCACCACGAGTCTCGAGCTGCCGAGAGAAACTCATCGATATACTCTCCACCGCTCGCGAACGGGCTTTCTCGCAAGCCAGAATTGCCTGTTCCCGAGAAGTTGAACGTGTTAGAAACGAACACAGCGATTGAAGTTACACCTCTATACCATCGCCTGGTTCGCATTAATAAGCCTGATAAACAAATTGCTAGCTTGGGACGAAGGGCTAGCACGAGGCGCTCGCGAGCGCGAGCAAGAAGAGAAAAGTAGTACAAGTTCTCTCCCTCGCTCGCGAGCAAGAAATGCTTTCCTTCTTCTCGCTTGAATTCCAACATTGGCTGAATCAAATTTTCATGGTCTTCCACTTTTTTTTGTTAGACTTTTAAAAGTGTACAAAATGTCAAGTTTGCTTTTAAAAATAATATCGTTCTCATCAAAACATTTCGACAGTTTTTTTAAAGGTCCTATGAACATGTGAAATACAAAAGCTTATAGGAACTTTAAAAAAATCTACACAGAAAAAAAAATCATGGTAATATTACATCTGGGAAGGGGTACATCTTTTATGTCAGAAAAAATGTGTAAGTTTACCTCTGGAAATGTGTAATTTTACCACTTTTCAGACACGCGACATGTTTTTGTTGATCTTCTTCTTCGAATCGCCTGGCACTGTTGCCAGGTATGTTTTTATTGCATCAAAAGTTCAGAAAATCTCTGGCAACAATGTCTACGGCACATTCTGAAATGCCGCGCGGCGTGTATTTTTGAGAGAAACGGACAATACCTATGCACAAGCTATAGAAAACCTTTGGATCTTTTATCGGATAAATATGTTTTGTAAGGAATTTGAAAAGAACAGTAATGATAAACAACTGTGAACTGAGGAAAACTCGGAAAACTATCCGAATCATCTCTTTAAAACAAATTGACAGATACATAAAATTGTCTAATAATAAAACGCTTTGGTCAGATCAGAAAAGCAAATCAATTTTAAAAAGTTGTCAAAATTCCGTACAAATCCGTATTATACGAAAAATTCCGTATACAAATTCCGGCCTGTTAAAAATCCGCGGAGAGAGTCGAAAATCCGTACAGTAAGGAAAAATTCCGTACAGTTGGTAGTCTTACTGTATGGGCCACCATGATTCGGTGACTCAGTGGCGTTTCTTTTTGGGAGGAATAAAAATGTGAAAAGCAGGTTTTACCTTCCTTGGTTTAGGGTCTTTCACGTAGCTGTTGATTTTTTAAAAGTTTTTATAAGGAATTTAAGTATAAAAATGTGTTTTTACATATACCCGGAAGTTAGATAAGTGACCAGAAATCTACTCAAACACAACCATGTATGTATACATCGTTGATTAGATAATTAAAAGACCTTTCTAACGAGTAAAAAATATTGAAGATCTGGCAATCTTGTCTCAATTTATGACCACTTAGGTGATACTTAAGTATTTTTTAAGCCGGATCTCACTTAAATGTATGTAAATTATATCCGAATCCATCATCAACCCGATTTTAGTTAGGCAATCAAAAGACATTTCCAACGAGTCAAAAACATATCAAGTTATGACCACTTAAGTGATATCTCTCTTTTTTAGGAGCCGCTCATTTTCTTTTGCTCACTTAAAAGAGCCACTCTTTTGAACGGCTCTTTCGCTCTTTTTCAAAATGTTGATGAAAAGGTTACTTTAAGAATTGTGTGAGTTTGCGAACTCTTTTCTAAATTCTGATTTTATCGATAAAGTCTATAAACACTGAAGTTAAATCAGGCAAGAGAATTATTTTTTTCCATAATCTCTCAGCTATTTAGTAGATATTTGGTAATATTTTACAAGCTATGCAATTTTAAATGCTTAAATTTGTATTCGAATAATACTTTAATGTACGATCAGTTATATAAAGAAAAGCTTTTTCATTTTGCTTAGACAATAATTTACTTTTGGAATTTCAAAGAAAAGTAGGTAACTGAAAACTTGGTGTTTGGCAGCAATGCTATTTTGGGATTAATTTTTATAAGCAATTTTTTTTCAATTTTAAACGTTTTTAAAAGTATGAAGATCTGGAAACACTGACTCAAGTAATGACCACTTATGTCTGTGTATTTTTTTATACCGGATCTAAAAAGATTGTTTTGGTAAAGAGTGAGGAAAAACCA
The DNA here is from genome assembly GCF_015732765.1 of Culex quinquefasciatus. Lineage (NCBI taxonomy): Eukaryota > Metazoa > Arthropoda > Insecta > Diptera > Culicidae > Culex > Culex quinquefasciatus. The sequence continues at coordinate 109,881,476 of NC_051863.1, read as the reverse complement.
CATAGGTGGATTTTTTTAAATAAATTTTCATATAAAAAGAAAAAGCAATGCGCAAAGAGTGGACGCAACTAATCGCTCCCAAATTTCGGGGAGTTGTTTAGGGTCCTAAATGCAACCTAATAAACCTAGTTTGAAAAAATGGATCATTTTGAGCAACACTGAATAAGTCAATGCTAGAATTTCCCTTTTTTTGTTACAGATGTTTTCTATATTTCATGAAGCTCTCGACACAAGAACTGTTTTCTTCATTTTTTGTTTTTAGTCCTATAACCATAACACAACTTGAGATTTAAAAAAGACCTAAACGCAGAGTTGTGTTTTCAAAACTGCAGCAAATATCTCAATTAAATCATACTCCAAGAACACCAACCAACATCGAGTACGCGAAGTTCATTGAATGGAACCTAACTGTCGGTACTTCTTTTTAAATCGATTCGAGGAAAAATTGAAATCACTCGAACCCTCAAGCCCGCGATGGTTGCAATGGCAAATGGGTTCGCGCGCTCATCAGCAGCATTGCTGGCCTGGCTGCCGATCGTGCCGTCATGCGAATCAACGACTCTCTCAACGTTGTTGCTGCTGCTGCTGCTGCCTCAACTATGCTTCAACTTCAACGACCCCCAACCCAACCCAACATCAACTCAACTCAACTCAACTCAAACGCAAACCCAAAGGCAGTGGAAAAAGGTTTGTTATTGTTTTAATGTTGGATGAAATAAGAAGAAAATATGGTGAAAGAGAAAAAATAGCGTAAATAACAGATGGTGTGTAACATTCTTCCTCTGCGCCTCACACACTCTTCTGCGTTTTGTTCTCTTTCTCGCTCTCTTTTATGCTTTTTGTATGATTACATTTTTCCTCTGAAATCCATCGACTTTTGTTGGGCCTGGCAAGCATATTCTCGACTGAGCAACTCTAAAGCACCAACAACAACATGGACGGCCAGCATACTTGCGCAGCATAAAATGCCCCGGCGCAACACACACTGTGAGTGGGAATGTAAAATATGCTGGATATGTTACAATAAATGCATAAGGGTTGTTGAGTTTAAAATGCAAAAAAAAGTTCAAAATGCAAGGTTTAAAATAATTTAGGCTTACTTTTTGAACAAAACTAAAAAAACAAATCGATCAAAATTCTGTTCATTTCAATTTTATTCCATAACACCCCCAATGTTCTCGCATTACATGACCCTCTCGCTTGAATTCTCTCATTCTCCAGCAAGCTCCGGCGGGCTGAAAACCTCTCCCATCACACTGCTCTTCGTGTGTTATTGTTGTTGTTGTTGTTGTAAACGTTGCGATCTGCGCAGTACGCGCGCCGGCTGTGCAGCAACATAAGTGTTGGTTTGGTGCTGCAGTTTGTACAGAGATCGAGTACAAAAAGTGCATCCAAAGGAAGATAGAGAGAGAGAGGACTATGACCGCCGGAGGAAAACAACGGTACGATGTTGTGAAATAATGATGAAAACAGCAAACAGGTGAGTTGAGCAAAGTTTTTTTTATCATGAAAAAAAAAGCTTTAACATGAATAAAAGATCTTAAATAACAAAAAAGTCTCAAAGTTTGAAGAATTGGCCACCCTGTCCTGTCTCAAGTTATGATCACTTAAGTGATATATAAATACTTGTTTGAACCCGGATGTGAAAACTATGTCCGGATCAATATTCCGACCTATCATTGTATGAGTAATCAAAAGATCTTCCAAACGGGTCCAAAAGTTCGTATACCTGGCAATGCTGTCTCAAGTTATAACCAAATGAGTGATATTTATGTACTTATTTGAATCCGGATCTCACTTATCTGTATGGCTACTTTCTGGATCAATCATCCTACTTTCAAAACCCCTTCCAAACGATTCGTCTCATATCTGGCAACCCTGTCTCAAGTTATGACCGCTTATGTGATATTTATATATTTTTGATGCCGAATCTTACTTATCTGCATGGAAACTTTGTTCGGATCTATCATCCGACATATCGTTTGGTAGGTCAAATCAACAGAACTTTAAAACGAGTCTTATACTTTAAAAATCTGGCAACCCAGTCTCAAATTATGACCACTTTTTGAGATCAGATATGAGGTTAACTTAGTTGAATCCATACAACAGCAAAAAAATAGATTTCTGTGCATTTGGTTTCTTAAGAGCTGGGTAATTCTCTACCAACTCACACGAAATCGGGAAAAGTTGCCCCGACCCCTCTTCGATTTGCGTGAAACTTTGTCCTAATGGGTAACTTTTGTCCCTGATCACGAAACCGAGGTCCGTTTTTTGATATCTCGTGACGGAGGGGCGGTACGACCCCTTCCATTTTTGAACATGCGAAAAAAGAGGTGTTTTTCAATAATTTGCAGCCTGAAACGGGGATGAGATAGAAAATTGGTGTCAAAGGGACTTTTATGTAAAATTAGACGCCCGATTTGATGGCGTACTCAGAATTCCGAAAAACGTATTTTTCATCGAAAAAAACACTAAAAAAGTTTTAAAAATTCTCCCATTTTCCGTTACTCGACTGTAAAAGTTTTTGGAACATGTCATTTTATGGGAAATTTAATGTACTTTTCGAATCTACATTGACCCAGAAGGGTCATTTTTTCATTTAGAACAAATTTTTTCATTTTAAAATTTCGTGTTTTGTCTAACTTTGCAGGGTTATTTTTTAGAGTGTAACAATGTTCAACAAAATTGTAGAGCAGACAATTACAAAAAAAATTGATATATAGACATAAGGGGTTTGCTTATGAACATCATGAGTTATCGCGATTTTACGAAAAAAAAGTTTTGAAAAAGTCATTTTTACGTTTCTCTTTGTTTCGTCGTCCGTGTCTGTCGCGGGTGACCATGAACGGCCATAATCGATGACGACCAACTTTTTCAAAACTTTTTTTTCGTAAAATCGCGATAACTCGTGATGTTTACAAGCAAACCCCTTATGTCTGTATATCAAAATTTTTGTAATTGTCTGCTCTTCAATTTTGTAGAACATTGTTACACTCTAAAAAATAACCCTGCAAAGTTAGAAAAAACACGAAATTTCAAAATGAAAAATTTTGTTCTAAATGAAAAAATGACCCTTCTGGGTCAATGTAGATTCGAAAATTACATTAAATTTCCCATTAAATGACATGTTCCAAATTTTTTTACAGTCGAGTAACGGAAAATGGGACAATTTTTAAAACTTTTTTAGTGTTTTTTTCGATGAAAAATACGTTTTTTCGGAATTCTGAGTACGCCATCAAATCGGGCGTCTAATTTTACATAAAAGTCCCATTGACACCAATTTTGTATCTCATCACCGTTTCAGGCTACAAATTATTGAAAAACACCTCTTTTTTCACATGTTCAAAAATGGAAGGGTTCGTACTGCCCCTCCGTCACGAGATATCAAAAAACGGACCTCGGATTCGTGATCAGGGACAAAAGTTACCCCTTAGGACAAAGTTTCACGCAAATCGAAGAGGGGTCGGGGCAACTGCTGTGTGAGTTGGCGGAGAATTACCCAGCTGTTAATCCAGAACATTTTTTCCGGATTTTTTATGTGATCCATGTTTAGTAGGGAATTGGGAAGGCACTAATCACAAAGGCGAAATATGTTATTTTTCCCCTGATTTCGATTATGGAAAATAGAACATAATCGATTTATTGAAAAGAAATCATTTGAAAGTCGTCGTGACCGTGCTATCTTGTCGCATGTTTATTTTGGGCCAAATTGAATTAAGGATGCCATCTCAAGCAGCCAGGAATGTAGCCAGAATTTTGGTTCGGGTGGGCTGGATGAAGACATTTTCTTCTTCTTCCCTCTCTCCCATATGTCTTCGAAAAATTTCGGCTACAGGCCTGTAAGCAGCAATCAATGTCTCACATTTTAACCTTTACAGATCTCCAAAATTCGATCTAAATCCTGAGATATTCAACAAAACCCCATGCAGAGTTGTCACTCTTCATATGAAAGATGCTTCGATCTGATCGTGGTATTTAGACACACCCAGAAACTTGTTGTAAGTGCGACAACTGGCCAAAGTGAGTATAGTCAAATGACGTTTTGTCACACGTATATGCCCGTATACTGTATACATTTTGAATTATAACTCGGGACTCTGGCAACTAATTTGATCCCAACTTCTAGACAATAAACAATATGGTCAGCCAAACAAAACGTGTACCGTAATCTGGGGTGAATCGGGACTACAGTCTGAATAGGGACAGCAGTTTTTAGAGCACTTAAAGCTTTTAAATTTGGAAATGGATGTTCACATTTTGTTGGCCTGAGTCTGTTCTAACCGAAACCAACCAGAAAAATAAAAAAAAAGTGCTCCAACATGGTTAAAACTGCTGTCCCAATTCGCCCCATGTGTCCCGATTGACCCCAGTTTACGGTAAGTTACATTGCGTGATGTAGTTTATATTTGTTCAAAATCAAACATTCAAAACGCATTTTTCAAAACGTCAAAAACTCAAAGTGACAAGAAGACACGATCACGTCGAAATGTATAATTTTGTTCAACATTATCAATATTACTATTTATTTTTTAAAACGTTTAAAATTGTTAAAACATGATTACTACATATTTGAAATTGTTAAAAATGGTTTAAAATTGTTTAAAATTGTTAAAAATGGTTTAAAATTGTTTAAAATTGTTTAAAATTGTTTAAAATTGTTTAAAATTGTTTAAAACTGTTCAAAATTGTTTAAAATTTCTTAAATTTTTTTTATTTTTTTAAATTGCTTAAAATGGTTAGAAATTGTTTAAAAGTGTTTAAAATTGTTTAAAATTGTTTGAATTGTTTAACATTGTCCAAAACTGATTTAAATTGTTTTGAATGGCTTAAAATTGCTCATTTTTTAAATTGCTTAATATAGTTTAAAATTGTTCAAAAGTGTTCATAATTGTTTAAAATAGTTTAAATTTGTTCAAAATTGTTTAAAATTGTTTAAAATTGTTTAAAATTGTATAAAATTGTTTAAAATTGTTTAAAGTTGTTTGAAATTGTTTAAAATTGTTTAAAATTGTTTAAAATTGTTTAAATTTTTTTTAAATTGTTTAAAATTGTTTTGAATGGCTTAAAATTGCTCATTTTTTAAATTGCTTAATATAGTTTAAAATTGTTCAAAAGTGTTCAAAATTGTTTAAAATTGTTTAAAATTGTTTAAAATTGTTTAAAAATTTTTAAAATTGTTTAAAATTGTTTAAAGTTGTTTGAAATTGTTTAAAATTGTTTAAAATTGTTTAAAATTGTTTAAAATTGTTTAAAATTGTTTAAAATTGTTTAAAATTGTTTAAAATTGTTTAAAATTGTTTAAAATTGTTTAAAATTGTTTAAAATTGTTTAAAATTGTTTAAAACTTTTTAAAGTTGTTTGAAATTGTTTAAAATTGTTTAAAATTGTTTAAAATTGTTTAAAATTGTTTAAAATTGTTTAAAATTGTTTAAAATTGTTTAAAATTGTTTAAAATTGTTTAAAATTGTTTAAAATTGTTTAAAATTGTAAAAAGCAACTAATTTGATTCCAACTTCTAGACAATAAACAAAATGGTCAGCCAAACAAAACGTGTAAGTTACATTGCGTGATGTAGTTTATATTTGTTCAAAATCAAACATTTAAAACGCATTTTTCAAAACGTCAAAAACTCAAAGTGACAAGAAGACACGATCACGTCGAAATGTATAATTTTGTTCAACATTATCAATATTACTATTTATTTTTTAAAAACGTTTAAAATTGTTAAAACATGATTACTACATATTTGAAATTGTTAAAAATGTTTTAAAATTGTTTAAAATTGTTTAAATTTGTTTAAAATTGTTTAAAATTGTTCAAAACTGTTTAAAATTGTCGAAAATTGTTTAAAGTTATTTAAAATTGTTTAAAATTGTTTAAAATTGTTTAAAATTGTTTAAAATTGTTTAAAATTGTTTAAAATTGTTAAAAACTGTTTAAAATTGGTTAAAATTGTTTAAAATTTCTTAAAATTGTTTAACATTTCTTAATTTTTCTTTTATTTTTTTAAATTGCTTAAAATGGTTAGAAATTGTTTAAAAGTGTTCAAAATTGTTTAAAATTGTTTAAACTTGTTTAAAATTGTTTAAACTTGTTTAACATTGTTCAAAACTGATTTAAATTGTTTTGAATGGCTTAAAATTGCTTATTTTTTAAATTGCTTAATAAAGTTTAAAATTGTTCAAAAGTGTTCAAAATTGTTTAAAATTGTTTAAAATTGTTTAAAATTGTTTAAAATTGTTTAAAATTGTTTAAAATTGTTTAAAATTGTTTAAAATTGTTTAAAATTGTTTAAAATTGTTTAAAATTGTTTAAAATTGTTTAAATTTTTTTTAAATTGTTTAAAATTGTTTAAAGTTGTTTGAAATTGTTTAAAATTGTTTAAAATTGTTTAAAATTGTTTAAAATTGTTTAAAATTGTTTAAAATTGTTTAAAATTGTTTAAAATTGTTTAATTTTTTTTTAAATTGTTTAAAATTGTTTAAAATTGTTTAAAATTGTTAAAATTGTTTAAAATTGTTTAATATTGTTTAATATTATTTAAAATTGCTTAAAATTGTTTAAAATTGTTTAAAATTGTTTGAAATTGTTCAAAATTGTTTAAAATTTTTTGAGATTGTTTGAAATTGTAAAAAAATGTTTAAAATTGTTTAAAATTGTTTAACATTGTTTAAAATTGCTTAAAATTGTTTAAAATTGTAGAAAATTGTTTAAAACTGTTTAAACTTGTTTAAAATTCTTTAGAATTGATTAAAATTGTTTAAAATTGATTAAAATTGTTTAAAACTTCTTAAAATTGTTGAAATTTTTTTAAATTGCCTTTAATGGTTAAAAATTGTTTCAAAACTTTTTGTTTTTTTTTTAATAATGAAATTGTTTAAAATTAGTTAGCTGTTAGTTTAAAATTAAAGCTATTGAAAATGTTTAAATAAAATGATAGAAATTGTTTAAATTTTTGTGGAATTGTTTAACATTGAATGAAACTTTATACAATTGTATAAATTTGAAATTATTCAAAATTGTTTAATATTGTTTAAATCATAAAATACGTACAATATTGTTAATGGTTGATGAACATTATTAAAAATTATATGATTTTTTTTAATTCAGTAAAAATTGTTTACATCTAGAAAATGTTTTACACTACATTATACCAAACGAATCCAACCACTTTCTTCGCCCATTTCACAAAGTACGAAACCGTTTGTATCCTGTCTCTTCGCACTGTTGAAACGTAGTTTATGATAGTTTTTTTTTTGCTGTTGTCGTTGTTGCTGTTGTTGTTGTTGTGCTTCATTCGTCGCTCTCTCACTTTACCGTACTCATTTAGTATGCAATGTGAGTGTGTCTGTTTACACACCGCGTACAATGACTGCTGCAGCAAGACACACTTCATCCGCATAGATAGCTAGATGGATACACCACACGACTCTTTCGAGGGAGAGAACGTCCGATCACCGCGGTAAGATACACCCAAATGGACAGAGTGTGGCAAAGAATGTCGCACATCAATTTTGTTTTTCGTGTTGTCTGTCAGGCGATTTTAGCGATGGTTTTATGGTAGGCTTTTAGTAAAAAAAAATGTCAGAACGTCCGATAAACTTGCAATCGAAACTTTAGCCCACAATTTGGGTGTAGGAAAAATGCTAGCAAAGTGCTTTGAACGGAGGAAAATGCGTAGTGCGAAGCACAGCGGAAAGTGAATCGTGAGCACGGCGACGCACTCTCATAGAAGAATAGCACGCAAGGGGAAAAAATGGATAAGTTACCACGATAGAAGAGAGAGAGAAAGGTAGAGAGAAGAGGAAGCAGAAATTGTAAAGTTGGGGTAAAAAACATGCACAAAAAGATAAAGAAGAGCTTATGCGAACAGTAGGTACAGTTTTTTTTTTCTTTCGTTGGATTCTTTTCCACTTGTCTCTGGCAGAGAGAAAGAGATTAGAAAGACCGTCCTAAAAAGTGGTGATATTTAAATATACGCTGAAATTGGAAGTTTAGAGGTTCAACACTCACCTTATCACACGCAGGAACGCTGATAAGTGTTACGCCTTATCGCACGAAATTGTGGGATTTTATCCAACGACGGCAGACACTTTCACCTTTTACTTGTTTTCTTTGTGTTTCGCGGGGCAGATGAACTTTGCTGATGGTGAAATTCGCCTCTGCTCAGACTTTACTTGCCGCACTTGAGCATGGTTCGAGTATTGGGGTATTGTTTCTTTTTTCACGATTCACACGCACTGGTTTCAGGTCGATATAAATATACACTCAACATTTGAACGGAACTAAAATAAATTATCCTACAACTATGGACACATATTGCTTTAAATCAGCGACAAAGCACGGAGTAAACCAAGTCCAAAAATTCGCAGTACGAGTTTCCCTAGGCTTTCCAAAGTCCATCAATTCGATGCACCGTCAAAGAATGGCTACAAAGTGCACCGTATGAAGTGTCCCCCGAAAAAAAACAACACAGCCGATCCCTTTTTCTCTTCGCTAGAGAGTTCGTAGTGTTCCTCGTCAATATTGCTTCTTTATCTACTTCTTCTTCTGGCTACTCCACCCCGGGTTGTAATCCTCTTCCCTTGCTTCCCTACAAACACAGCCGCCGCATACATACAGACATAACAAACAAGAACCACAAAAAAGCGCCCCAGCACAGCACAGAGAGTAAGAGCCTCCGGAACGTCCGCCACGAGACGCGCGCAAAATAACCAAGGTGTCTGTTCAGGTCGAAACGAAAATAAATACTAACTCGGTTGTGGCCGCTGTCCCGATGCAGGACCGCTTTTCACCGATTCCGTCTTCCCACTGGCTTTACTTTCTCCCACAGTGCGGTGCTGCGATCTCACTCACACGAACCAGCTTTGTTTTGGTTCGCTTTTAGGGTTTCCCTGTGCCACCTTCTTCTTCCCTCGGCGAAGGATCCATGGTTGGCCCGGTCGAGGGACATGTTTGGTGGTATTGGTGGTAGAGTGGAGACGGCAGGTTCCTCGTCAGGATACGTATGCACATCATAGGGAGACAGCATAAAGTGTGTGCCTCCCCTCCCTACATTATTCGCAGCATAACCCACTAGTAGTTCTGGCAGTGTTGGTGTAACTGCGGAGTAGCATTGCGTTACCGATCGTTTTGAAGCGTTCCAGGTTATTGCCAGACTTGACGTGCACGTTATGCTGCTGATACAGTGGAGTGGCAAAGTTTGTTAACGCCAACCAGAAAATGGTTAAATTTCTCCAACCAATAACCATGCGTCTCCATTAGGCCATAACTGACTGACTGGGCTACAACACCTAATTTTGAATGCTTCTTAGTTTTGACACTAGTTGGTATTTGATATATTTTTATCATAAAGTTCCTTGAGCTTTGGATGAAATAACCAGTAGAGAAATGAAAATTAATCACTGAAAATCTTCTCATGTTTTTTGACTGATTAAAATTCCAGCTCAATTATCAGTCTCGATTTTTTTTAAATTAAATATGTCTTTATTGAACTTTCTTATAATAATTACATTTAATTTACATTTTAGGTGGTATGGCTAAATGCTCTTCATCTTTGTTGTATTTTTCGTTTTATTATTAACTGTTCACATTCATTCATTTATTTCAATTTTTTTTACATTTTTGCATTTAATCAAATACATTTGGGTTAAAAAGAAAAAAAATCACTTTAACAACTAATCCTAACTTAAAACTAAAAAAGTAAATTCATTGAAATATTCAAAATCATTAGAACGAGTAACTACGAACTGTATTTTAAGATGAATGCTCCTAGCGTTCTTACTTGTTCCTGGTGAGTTTTGCACCCACGCAGTGTTGTTGTCATCTCGATGAAAATGTTCAGAAGTTCTTGTGGTGAAAACAGGTCTGCCTACTGCTTTCATCCGTTGATGTTGGTTGGTTTTTCCTCGGTTCTGACTGAAGCCAGGAGGTGTTGTGTTCTCTGCAACTTTTTGCCGCTGATTCAACGGCAACGGCTGCAGATTTGGAACCACTCGAACAGATCCCGCTCCTGGTGACGCCAAAGCAGGAAAGTCCACGTCCGTGAATGCTGGTGGTGTTTTGCGGCGATTTGGTTGGTGCCTCGTCGTCGCTTGCTGCCGAATTTTCACAAACTCAGCTCGTTTTGGGCAGCTTCGATTCTTATTCCAATGGTCGCCGCCGCAATTGAAGCATTTCGCTTCGATGTTCTCGTTGATTGTTTCGCAAGCTTGAGTTTTGTGCTCACCTCCGCAGGTTGCACAACGACTCTTGATGACACAGTTCCTTCCATCATGTCCAAACTGCAAGCAGTTCGAACATTGCGTCATATCACGGTGCACTGGACGATAACGTTCCCAAGACACGATGATGTTGAAAATTGCCCGAACTGCCTTCAGCTCAGACGGCGTTGTCGATCCTTTCTCGAAATGAACCAGGTACAGTTGATCACGATACTTGATGTCCTTGTTGTGTCTCGTCATCTTGTAGACTTCGATCACGTTCAACTTCAGAGATTTAAGCTCTTCTTTCAGCACACTCACATCCATGTCGTGCAGCCCTCGGAGGACCTGTTTCATGGGGCGTTTACCTGGATCGTCATGGCTATTCATTCTTTGTGTTATTCAGGAAATCCCGAACGAAGTTGTAATCCTTTCTGGTAGGTAGCAGAATTTTGAGTTCATTAGTACACAAGCGGATGAAGCCACTTTCGCACCGAATCCAATGACGATGTTTTCACAAAAATGGGTGGCAACTTTTCCTGTCGTTCAAATTCCTCCTTCTCGCTCACGTCCACAGGGAGGGTAGCGAACTGGTTTCCAGACGAATTTTGAGCGTCCTTGCTCAAACTGCCTGGCTTTACGCAGGTAGCACTTCGGCATTCTTTAACTTCTTCAAATCTGCCGATCCTGCTGGCGAGGACCGCCTCTTTTTCTTGCCGTGAGGCATTTTTTGTACTTTTTAGCACTTATTCGGTGTTGGAGGGACGCACGTCTGACTCGCTGCTCTGTCAATCGCAGACTCAATCAGCCTCGATGATTTTTCCCCGATCTTATTTTTGAATAGAGCACGAATGTTTTTATGAATTTCAATTCAAAAAAAGTATAATAAATGCAACGTGTTGCTGTTTGCAAAGAAAAAGATTTATTTTTTCAGTTGAATCGAATGAATAGTTACGGTGAATATTGGATTTGAAACAAGCTGCATTTCATGGAGGCGCTTGGTTTTTTAGAACGTTTCCACAGCATTTATATGCGGTATTTCAGTGATTATTTTTTGGCCGATAATGAATTGAATTAACGCATCAATCAAGCAAATTATTACCATTCCGGCCTGAATGATAATCCAAAATTTGGCAGATATTCGATCGGTGATATTTGAAGTTTTCAAAAACGCTGAGACACTACTTATCTGAAGATTCGTTGACATATTTCAGTCTACAAGATGTTTAGAATAGAATATATAAATTATATAAAGGGTTTGTCAGGGGTCAACAAAAAACGGTGCTTGGCTCTTACTAATAATTTTGCCTTCCTCATTGAGGTAAGGCTATAATCCTGCTCTAAAAATGAACTTTCTATTAAAAGCTCGAAAACCCACCTTCATGTATACATATCTACTCAGAATCGAAAACTGAACAAATGTCTGTGTGTGTGTATGTGTGTGTGTATGTGTGTGTGTATGTGTGTGTGTATGTATGTATGTGACCAAAATTCTCACTGAGTTTTCTCAGCACTCGCTGAACCGATTTTGATCGAACAAGGTGCATTCGACTTGGTTTAGGGTCCCATACATCGCTATTGAATTTTTTGAAGTTTCGATAACTAGTTCAAAAGTTATGTATAAAAATTTGTTTTCACATATATCCGGATCTCATTTATATGCATGTAAACGATGTCCGGATCCATCATCCGACCCATCGTTGATTAGGTAATTGAATGGCCTTTCCAATGAGTCCAAGACATTGAAGATCTGGCAACCCTGTCTCGAGTTATGACCGCTTAAGTGATATTTATGTACTTTTTTGAAGCCGGATCTCACTTAAATGTATGTAAACTATGTCCGGATCCATCATCCGACCCATCGTTGGTTAGGTAACTGAATAGCCTTTCCAATGAGTCCAAGACATTGAAGATCTGGCAACCCGGTCTCGAGTTATGACCACTTAAGTGATATTTATGTACTTTTTTGAAGCCGGATCTCACTTAAATGTATGTAAACTATGTCCGGATCCATCATCCGACCCATTGTTAGAAAGGTAATTGAAAGGCCTTTCCAATGAGTCCAAAACATTGAAGATCTGGCAACCCTGTCTCGAGTTATGACCACTTAAGTGATATTTATGTACTTTTTTGAAGCCGGATCTCACTTAAATGTATGTAAACTATGTCCGGATCCATCATCCGACCCATCGTTGGTTAGGTAACTGAATAGCCTTTCCAATGAGTCCAAGACATTGAAGATCTGGCAACCCGGTCTCGAGTTATGACCACTTAAGTGATATTTATGTACTTTTTTGAAGCCGGATCTCACTTAAATGTATGTAAACTATGTCTGGATCCATCATCCGGCCCATCGTTGATTAGGTAATTGAAAGGCCTTTCCAATGAGTCCAAAACATTGAAGATCTGGCAACCCTGTCTCGAGTTATGACCACTTAAGTGATATTTATGTACTTTTTTGAAGCCGGATCTCACCTAAATGTATGTAAACTATGTCTGGATCCATCATCCGACCCATCGTTGGTTAGGTAACTGAATAGCCTTTCCAATGAGTCCAAGACATTGAAGATCTGGCAACCCGGTCTCGAGTTATGACCACTTAAGTGATATTTATGTACTTTTTTGAAGCCGGATCTCACTTAAATGTATGTAAACTATGTCTGGATCCATCATCCGGCCCATCGTTGATTAGGTAATTGAAAGGCCTTTCCAATGAGTCCAAAACATTGAAGATCTGGCAACCCGGTCTCGAGTTATGACCACTTAAGTGATATTTATGTACTTTTTTGAAGCCGGATCTCACTTAAATGTATGTAAACTATGTCTGGATCCATCATCCGACCCATCGTTGATTAGGTAATTGAAAGGCTTTTCTAATGAGTCAAAGACATTGAAGATCTGGCAACCCTGTCTCGAGTTATGACCGCTTAAGTGATATTTATGTACTTTTTTGAAGCCGGATCTCACTTAAATGTATGTAAACTATGTCCGGATCCATCATCCGACCCATCGTTGGTTAGGTAACTGAATAGCCTTTCCAATGAGTCCAAGACATTGAAGATCTGGCAACCCTGTCTCGAGTTATGACCACATAAGTTATACATTGTGTTCTTTTTTTCTGGATCTAAAAAAATGATGAAACCACTCATATACCCATTTTTGGTAAAAGTGAGGAAGGCATCAACCACATAGGTGAATTAAGTTAGTTTTTATTCATTGTTTAACTTCAAATGAACAACTTTTTGAATAATTTCTAAAATTGAAAAACGTATCGATCTTCACTCTTAATTTCAAGCCATCGCAGTTTTAGAGAAAAGGTTGCATTTTTCTAGTTTTTGACAGTTATCCGTTTCTGCGAGCGTTGCGTCAGAAACCCCAGATTTATTTTTTTTAAATAATTTTATCATCTTGAAAATTTATCAATAATAAATTTTTAGTAAATTATTGTAATATGATTATGGCAGAAGATTTCAAAAATATTTATTGATATGTTTAAACATAGAAAAATCACATATTCTAAGTTTAATATTGTTTAATGCCAGATTTTTTTCTGGGCAATAGGTTAATGTAAATTTATGACAAATTGTACAAGGAAATGATTTTTATTCAGTCTTTTTGGTACTTGGCAGCATGCTTGGCCGAATGGTTAAGCTGTCCGCTTAGTATGCGGAAAATCATTGGTTCGATTCCCATCTGCTCCAACCTTCCATCGGATGGGGAAGTAAAACGTCGGTCCTGGCCTTGGATGTTGTTAGGCTGTTAAGTCATTCCAAGTATAGGAGTCGTCTCCCTGTGGTATCGCTGGCGGCGGTTGGACTCGCAGTCCAAAGGTAGTCAGTTCTAACCCTGGAGTGGAAGGTTCCTTAGAATAAAAAAAAGATTTGGGTGCTCTTCCGGTTCAAGCCTTTGGACTCCTAAGTTCGAGCAGAAAGCTTGCAACAGAGACCACAAAAGTCCCGGGGGTCGTCAAAGTGGATGGCTCGATTTTTTTGTTTTGATTGGTACATACAGCTTTGACTTTAGAGTTATTTTAAAGAATGATTAAAATCTGGTAAATCTGGCTTCAAAAACTTTGTGTTTGAGGTCTAATATTGGTAGTTATAATACGTCATTCAGAGACTCTCAAAGTACAGTTTAATATATATTTTTCGAAGCAATATCCTAAAATACATTTCTTAAAGTTTATAGTAATTAAATGTATAAAAAAAAACATTCTGAAACACGGCATATAACAAATCATATTTACATATTATTAAAATTTACTTGAGCCACCATGCGACTCCTCCAATGCTACATTATATGGGAAAACACGTCTTTTTCCAAATAACGCAGTTTTCACCGATAGAATAATTTGAATCGTACATATTCTTAATCAGGAAGGTGAAACATAACATTCTACGTATTCAGCAGTTATGGAACGTTAAAGAAACAAAATAAAAGTGCTTCAATTTGGCTCAAAATTGGAGTGGGGGTTCTTTAGCCGCAATAATTATACCCGTTTATTTTTGCCTTTCTTACAAAAGAAAGGTTTAAGGTTTGCTTTTGGAAAAACGCTTTTTTCAGAAATCTAAAAAAATTCGTGCACGGCGAGGATTCGTCACAGGAAAAAATCCTATTACTAAATTGAAGGTTTAGATGCGCTCTTTCGATTGAATTTTGGCCCAAAACCCGGAACTCAAAGTCTGATTTTTGAGAGCTCTTTTTCTGAAATACATGGCCGATGTCTGTATCCGCTCTTAAAAATTTGTGTCTTCCATCACTGGAAAACCGCTCGTAAAACCCACAATTTTTAAAAGCCAGATCTGTAGCCGTGGGGTCGGAGACGAACATTTTATTTTTCGATTCACAATTTTCGACCAGTAAATGTGTTGAAAGCCATTTTTAGACTATTTTTTGGACTTTTTTTGGACTATTTTACAGATAACACTATCAAATTTAAAGAATTCAGTTTCAAACAAAAAGCCATTCGAAAACATGCGCCATAAACTGTTTGGGCCCAAAATTTGAAGCTTTTCCAAAATGTATTTCCAGAGATATAGCGATTTTAGTGTTTTTCGTCTTGTTTTACCCTATTTTTCCTATTAAATTTTGGATTTATACAAAATCATATACTGAACATCAAATTCAAAGTCCCAGCCCATTCTCGATCGAAAGCATTTGGTATGAATTGTATTCGAGTAAATTTTGGTATTGATCAGACGGTTGGTTCAAAAGTTATAGCTGTATGATTTTTCTTTATATACAGAGTAAATTTCTCAAAAAATGTAAGGGGTCATTCAGAATAATTCTCCCCAAGGATTTATTTGTAATTTCACTTAAATTTATCTTTCTAACTGAGTGTTCACGACTCGATCAAACTTCTCAGCAAATTTTACATCGATTGGATTCCGCACTTTTTTTTGAGAGCGTTTGACTTTTTGCCTTTTTGCCTTTCTTACAAAAGAAAGGTTTAAGGTTTGCTTTTGGAAAACGCTTTTTTCAGAAATCTAAAAAAATTCGTGCACGGCGAGGATTCGTCACAGGAAAAAATCCTATTACTAAATTGAAGGTTTAGATGCGCTCTTTCGATTGAATTTTGGCCCGAAACCCGGAACTCAAAGTCTGATTTTTGAGAGCTCTTTTTCTGAAATACATGGCCGATGTCTGTATCCGCTCTTAAAAATTTGTGTCTTCCATCACTGGAAAACCGCTCGTAAAACCCACAATTTTTAAAAGCCAGATCTGTAGCCGTGGGGTCGGAGACGAACATTTTATTTTTAGATTCACAATTTTCGACCAGTAAATGTGATGAAAGCCATTTTTAGAGGTATTTTTTGGACTTTTTTACAGATAACACTATCAAATTAAAAGAATTCAGTTTCAAACAAAAAGCCATTCGAAAACATGCGCCATAAACTGTTTGGGCCCAACATTTGAAGCTTTTCCAAAATGTATTTCCAGAGATATAGCGATTTTAGTGTTTTTCGTCTTATTTTTACCCTATTTTTTCCTATTAAATTTTTGAATTTATACAAAATCATACACTGAACATCAAATTCGAAGTCCCGGCTCGTTCTCGCTCGAAAGCTCGACAAGTCGCCAAGTCGAAGCTTCAACGCCAGCGCTTCAACGCCAGCGAAATTAAAAAAATTGCATTTGAGGTTTAGCCTTTAAAGATTAGAAGCTTTAGGTAAAATTCTCACTGGATGGTATCATTATGTTTTTGAAAAAATAATTGCACGAATATATTTCTCGGAGTTTCATCATTTTGTAAGAAAGGCTCTATTTCACCTCTGGTGATATTAAATCGGGTTTTTAACATTAGGGTGACCTACGCCGTGTTAGGGTGGTCTGAAAAATGGCAATTTTCAGAAAAAACACATTTTCAAAATCATAACTTCGCTCTATTTTAACCGATTTTAGTTGTCTTGGGTGCAAATGAAAGGTGCCAAATTTGATTTTCAAGAATTGTTTGAAGTAATTGAAATACGCTTGAAATTGAATTGAAGCCACTCGGTACTCTAACTTTATTTCAAGAATAATATATTTTAGACATGAAAAACTGCAAGAGTGATTGAAATAATTTGCACAAAAGTGTACTTAAAATGTGTATATTTTCCCAATTCATCCAAATTAAAAATCAAGGCAATGAAACATGATGGCAACAAAATTATTATACAATCAAATATTTTATTAATCAATTTTAAAAATGCAATAAAAACAACGAAACCGACAACAATAAAATAGAAGTGCTTTTGTTCTTGCTTCAATCCCACAGTGGAAAATACGAATCACTATCATCTATTTCAGATTTGATCTCCAGCAATGGTTCATCGTCTGCATGATTTTCAAACGTTTCCTCATGATTTGGCATTTCGGTAGGAGGCAACATGACCAGTGTTGGATCACTACCATCGGGCAGACACCGCTCCGGATGTTTGTAACGAATGTGTTGCCACAGATACTTCCGGTGGACAAAGTTTCGATTGCACTCCTTACATTCGAACGTTTCCCGCGGTGGAGCTGGCTTTCTGACTCCGTTCTCGTAATGATATCTGCCCTTGTGGATGTGTTTGCCCTTTTCGTTGATGAATCGAGCGTCGCAAAATTCGCAAACAAATGGCAACATGTCGTAGTGTGACTTGAGGTGAAAGTGCAACGACGGCCCGTGCTTGAACGATTTCGGGCAGTAGGAACATTTGAAGAGGTTATCGCTGGTGGATTGAATGCTGGGGGGCAACGGCGGAGGATTTTGGTAGACTCTTAGCTGACCCAAACTCGTTCTCTTGCGTTTGTTCGGATTATTGGCTGGGGTTATTGTGGCCCCTGTCACCAACTCTGGGTGATGCTTTTCGAAATGTTTTTGTAAGTTTGTATCATACCTATACGATACATAGCATAGAGGACAAATGAACTCATGTTCCAAAGAAGATCTGTTGATGTCGTTATGCGTAGGCGTGGAATTTTCAGCATATTCATTAGAATGGTTCAGGCTTTGCACGAATCTTAGCAAAGAAGTGTCATTATCTTGCTGGGTCTCTTCGGGTGTCTCGAATGATGACGAAACATATTCTCGTTCCTCAAACTCGCCTTGGCTACCAAATGGCAACAGATTCTCGCGTACAATGGCATCATGTTCACAGCTACGTTGTCGAAACAACTGGAAATCCTCCAAAGCCACAGCACATCGCCAGCAAATCGAACAGGCAGTGTCTGTCCCATTGTCTATTTGAATGCCCACCAGGTCTGTGATAAGATCCAGAAGCATGTGCCGGGGAGGTTCCCCACTGGGGAAAAGTGGAACCAAGTTGCGGTCTGAGAAACAAAATCGACAGTAACTACTCGGATCGTTGCTGGGTCTGAGGGAAAGATGGGGAATGTATTTGACTGAAAATTACTTTGTTTTACAACTCACAGTTTATTCCTAGTTTGATTCATTTTAAATACCGAAGGGGGATGTGATGTGACTCAAACTTGTTTATCTACAACTCGAGATAACATATGAGATGACAGATTGATTTTCATACACAGTCCAATATGTTATACAGATGTTATTAACCGTTACACTGGCAGATGTTATTAACCGTTACACTGGCGTTATCAGTTATTTTTAGACTATCCAGGTATTTAAGCACGGAGTACGTAATAAAGTATGTCCGCATAAAATGTCAAAATTGCGTGATGTTACGAGCTTTATACTGCCGTTGTCCCATGTTCAAAAAAGTGCAACTGAGAAAACCGCGATTGAAATTTTTGACCGATTTCTGTGTTTCTACGCATAATTGTCCCGTGGGTTCCTATTCGCCCTATGTGTCCCTAATCGCCCCAGTTATCAGTATATTACCTTTATTTGTAATTCTCTTGCTATACAACATGTAAACAAGACATAATGCTTAGTAAAACTAATGATTCCGTGTAAGAAAATACTTGGTGGGACAATTATGCGTAGAAGTTTAACGATGGGACAAACAGACTTGGTGTTGTTTTTTATGAGTTTCCGAACAAACTACCAGATTTTATGTGTTTTTCTTAAAGTGCACATCAAACTAGACTTAAAAATGTCATAAAGTCAAAATCGTCCAAAACTGACATGGGACAATTATGCGTAGAACGGCAGTATACGCGCCGACTTTATCGCAATGAATTTCGCCGAAAACTCTAGATTTCTGGGAATTTTGAAGTTGAAATAGCAAAGCATGGTTCATGCGTATCCGCTTACATTTTGATCTGTCCGTATCCTTCGCAATTATATGTCGACAATAGTACAACAGACTGGTTCTGTAGTTGTCACTCGTGTCTTTTATCAATTGGGTACTAAAGCCCTATGCCAATTTTTATGTACAACGGTAAAAACACGATTAAAAACCATTTCTGATCACTTTTTTTTTTTCATTTTAATGCAATTTTTTTTTTAAAGACAAAATTTTTTCGATGGATCAACTATGGTCCCCTTGGAACGACCTGTCAAGTAGGAGCTTTTCTGTCAAGAAGGACCGCGAGGTTAATTTTTCAAAATTGATTTAAAAATCCATTTTAAGCTCTTTATAGTCGTACAAAGGGTCATTGTATTCAGAAAAATAAGCTTTATCGCTGTGAACAATAATATCAGCAATCTAAGCTTCGTTTTAGGACCCAATTGCTGTCAACTTCAAAAAAAATATCTATTGATTTGAATTTAAATGCTCATAGGAAAAAGACCACAACTTCTTATGAAAACACGAGGTACAAAAATTTAGAAAATATTGTTTATTTAATTTTTACAGCAATTTCGAATTTTAACAAATAAAGCACGAATTAAATACCCACTATTCCTGAAACTGAACATCCTCAATCTCGGTTTTAATCTCCACCGGCAATATTTCCTCTCCAACGTACTCCACCCCACCGAGGATCGGCGGCTCGTCTGAACCGGATTCAGAATCACGTTCATCACCGCTAACCTCTCTATCCGAGTCATACACAAGCAGATGCACAACTTCAACGTGTTCCTTCAGGCTGCGTCGATATTTGAAAAATCTCGGACAATGCTCACACTTGAACCGCGCCATATCCGGTTTCTCCACTGCTGCGGGGTTATGAAATTTGCCTCTGTGAACCAACAATCCCTGGGCAACCGCAAAACGGGCGTCGCAAAGTTCACAAGAAAAAGGCAAAATGTCGTAATGTGACTGAAAGTGAGTGTTCAAAGATGGCCTGTGTTTGAACGATTTTGGACAAAATGCGCATTTGAAGTTGCCGGAAATGGACCGTTTTTTAGGCTTGCTGGTGGAACTAACGGGATGTTGGTGGTGGTGAATCCTGTGGCGCGCAAGAACGGTTGCTTTGGAGAAGCTTGCCCCACACTCTTTACAAGCAAATTTCCTTTTTCCGGTGTGTGATTCCATGTGGCGCTCCAAGTGGCCCTTTCGCTTGAACTGGGACGGACACAAAGGACAGTGAAACGGTCGTCCCTGAACAGTGTGTTGCTCCTGAAATTGTGGATAATATCAAGCAACGTTTAGAATAAAATTAAATTTGAGATCTTTGTACCTTTAAATGTATTCGCATTGCAGAAGTCGTTCCAAATTCAGCATTACACACTTTGCATATAACAATCTGGATCTTATCATTTGAATCTTTGCGCTTGGCTTTAGCTTTATCCGGCGTCTCTATGCTTTTCCCATTGCTGCTGGCACGTGTACTAACCCTTTCAGAAGACTCACTTAGTTCAAGCTGAACCGCAGCTGGATCGACCAACAAAACTTCCGATTCGACGGGCTCATTTTTGATGGCAATAATCTCGAACGCATTTGCCTTCCTATTATTTCGAATGATCGCATCGTGATCCAGACTGCGCTGTCGCAGCAACTGGAAGTCCTCCAAGGCAACCGCACATCGCCAACAGATCGAGCTGCATCCGTCCTTTGCCGGTCCAATCTGAATCCCGATTAGTAGTGATATTTGCTCCACCAGCAAATGTTCCGGTCCGCTGTGGCCTGGGAATAATGCAACGAGGTTTTTGTCCGCGAAACACAATCGACAGTATTTAGCTGGGTTATCGCTGGGACTGAAAAAGTTTATGTGAAGTTAGTTATTACGATTTGTTAAAATTAAATTGGATATAATAATACTAACATTACTTTGATTACACTATCCATCGCTGCAGATTCCATCAAAGCTTGTTCTTATCTTGAGTGCGTACAACTTACTGACACTTCAATGTAAACAACCTTCACAGTTTTTACCCTGGTATGAAGCATCAGTAACGGTGCTTCACATTGAACGTGCCCAAGATGTCTGTAATTATGTTGCCAATCGTCAGCATATTGCTATACGTTGCTCATTATGCTGTAATCGTAAACATAAGTTATCTGAACAGCGTAAACGTTTTGAAAAAACTGTAAAGATTTTTTTTTTTCAATTTTTGTAGCTTAAAAATGAAAAAAAGGGTGCCGTAATCTGGGACGAATCGGGACTTTAGTCTGAATAGGGACAGCAGTTTTTAGAGCACTTAAAGCATCTTGTTGGTCTGAGTCTGTTCTAACCAAAACCAACCAGAAAAATCAAAAAAATGTGCTCCAACATGGTTAAAACTGCTGTCCCAATTCGCCCCATGTGTCCCGATTGACCCCAGTCTAGGGATTGTTAATTTATAAGTTTTGAATATTTCATGAACTCTTAGCTGTTCCTAATTTGTAGGATCGACTGTAGAGTTTGTGCAAGTAGCCGGATCAAAAAACAAAATCCTATTCAGATAACGCAGCAGTTCAGGAAGATATCAATTTACTTCTCTTTATGAAATGTTGGCTAAATAAACACACATAAAAAGAGGGAAATTTACTATTTCAGATGTAAAATAATACATTTTTTTCTAATACAGTAATACCTGGCAGGCATTACGCTTTGTATTTTTTCGTTTACTCTAAAACGTAACAATATTTTTAAAATCTTTTTTAAGCTAATGTAGATTGTAACAAGACGAACAAGTTGCTTAAAAGAGAGTAAACGAAGAAATAGAAAGCATAACGCCTGCGCACTATGCGAGATTTAACTGTACAATGAAAGCTTAAATGCTACCATATTATAGGGTAAATTTGAGAACATGCACCGACGTATTTTTGCTAAAATCATTCCGTAATTGCAAATTTGACAATTTTACCATTATGTACATCATACATTCATAGCACGAAAACTAAACAATGTTATCAGAAATTCAAAATTATTGCAAACTAGCCTGATGTAATCCAGGTTTTTAAGCGAAGATGGCGTTTGAATGGTGAGCGTCCGAAATGTCAAGATCACGCAGTGGTACCAATATTCCGAAAAAAGTGTGCCATGGCATGACAGCCACATTTGTTTTTTTAATGTTGGTGCTACTGCGCGATTTTGACATTTCGGATGTTCGCCATTCGAACGCCATCTTCGCTTAAAAACCTGGATAGTATTTGACACAACAACAACATTTCTTCACTTGTGTGCTATCTTGTGACATTTCCTATCTTTTTACAGCAGACGTGTCACAAAATAGCACACGCAATCCCTGATTTTCCGGCAGATTTTGAAGGGGAGCGACATAACATCAATTGATTAAGGGTTTATATACATGTATATCGGCAAAACAGTCAGAGGTTAGTATGAGCAAACACATCAACTAATTTTTAATTCTTTTTTTTTTTTTTGGCATTAAAATATACATTTTTACCTACTTTCAAAACAAATTTGAAGATATTTGGTTGCATCGTGGCCGAGATATAGGAATTTCAAGTGAGCAGTTTCAAAAAACGGGTGCCACGATATCTCAACATTGTCTTGACCAAATCGGCTCAAAATTTAGGTGAAGACTCGTTAAACCGACTCCATGTGCATGACGAAGCCCGATTTTCAAAAAGTTTATTTAAAAAAAAGATAAATTTTTTTTTGTGTTTTTCATATAAAAAACCGTTAGTTTTTGATTTTTATATTTTTTAAAAAAGCTAATTTTTAAAATTGGGCTTCGGGATACATCTTGATAGTCTTCACCTCAAATTTCAGCCAATTTGGTCCATCCCATCTCGAGATATCGTGGCACCCGTAAATCAACTCGGGGTTTAGAGAAAAACGCCAACAAAGTTTGACAGCCCGCTTTGCGCATGGCAAAATTTTGAACTTTAATCGTCTCTTAAGTTTAATTTAATCATGAAATATCTTCATAAAACTTTCAGGTATGATTAATAATCATCTTCTGAGTGGATTCATCAAATATTCTGTAATATAAAATTTTGTGATTTTCTACATGTATGTAACCCCTTAAATTCATTTTGTTCAAGCTTGTGCAAATTGTTACTGCACAAAATTTGAATATTTTTGATTGTGAAGTGTTCCAGGCTTTTATGGTAGGTAGCTAGAACCCATTTGTAACGACGTTTGCAACATGTTCAACGGATTCTATTTAAACATCTGACTTATGAAAAAAATCAAATTATTCGCTCTACAGCATTGCCTTGTTGTTCTCAATTGCGAGATTCTTACTCGAAACTAGGTGTTCGAAGGCTTGATGATTAGGCAATTGCAAACCTCTTTTTACACCTTAGCTTCCATCCACCCCGGGATTTGAATTGACAACCTTTGGATTGTTAGTCCAACTGCCTACCAGCGACTCCACCGAGACAGGACCCTGGGAGACGGTTCCTACACCTGGACTGAGCTAACGACCTAACCTCTAGGTTAGACCGGGGCCAACATTTACTTCCCTTCCAACGGAAAGCGTGATCAGACAAATCTCGTCTCGAAAAATGGCACCGGGACCTTCTGAGATCGAACTCAGGCCGGGTGAGAGGCAACCTCGCTTACCCCTACACCACGAGTTCCGGCTAATCTTACTTATATTTTCTTTATAAATTTTATGGATTTCTTATGCGATAGGTTTTAGTGGAAAAGTATTCTGTGTCTGTTACGTATACGAGTCGAATGAAAATTGTTCGCTTTTTAATTAAATGCGTTGTTCCGATGATAAGAAACACCTTATGTTTGATAGTTTTAAATACACTTTTTTATTCATCAGGTTGTTTTTCCTGCAACTGAGTGTCCTCAATCTCCGTTTTAAATTCTAAGGGTAGTTCATCCTGTGACGTTATTTCGGAAATTTCAAGATAATTTGATTCATTGTTCTCAAGATCTGGCACAATCACCCTATGAACAGCTTCCATGTGCTCCTTGAGGTGTTTAAATTTGTTAAATTTTCTCGGACATAATTCACAATCCAACTTTTGCCCGGAAGGCATCACCTTCATCTTGGGTGGCACGTTGGCGTTATACTGGCTGGATACTTCCGGATGGAATTTACTCATGTGAATCGTCAACCCCAACATTTGTGCAAATCGAGCATCACAAAGGTGACAAACATGTGGCAAACTATCCTTGTGGGACTTAATATGTGTGTTCAGAAGCTGGTCGCTATCAAACTTTTCCGTACAGAAAGGACACTTCATGGTGTGATTGGGAGCCCTTTCGGAAGCTGGTTTCTTTGTAGAATAGGGAACGTTTTTATGCTTGCTTTGCATGTGGCGATCCAGTGTTTTTGCCCTGGCGAAGCTTGCATCGCAAACATTGCAAGCATACCTTTTAATTCCGGTGTGCGTTTCCAGGTGACGTTCCAAATGTCCCTTACGCTTAAAGTGCGCCGGACAAAGCGCGCATGGAAACGGCCGTATTCCATTCGAGTGTTGTTCCTGAAAAAATGAACCATTTAGAATTTTCGGAAATTATTAGTTTGTTGTTTTATGATAAAATATACCTTACAATGGAGGTTCAATGATGCCCGTGTTTTAAACTCAATTGAACAAAAGTTACATGTGGGTACGTCGTTATTCGTTACACCTTCGTAGCATATATCATTAGAATCACTGTTCTGGTTGTTGAATGCAGCTGCCACTTCCACACCCTTCTCAATACCATTGACCCATGAACTCGACGTTGCTGTTGGTTCAAACTGATCGACGAACATTAATCCCGGTTCGTCATGTTCCTCTTTAACAGGTACTATCTCGAACGCGTGTCCCTTTCGGCTGTTCCGAATGATTGCATCATGATCCAGGCTGCGCTGGCGAAGCAACTGGAAGTCCTCCAGAACCACTGCACAGCGCCAACAGATTGAGCAAGAGCCATCCATTTCCGGTTCGATTTGAATCCCAATGCATTGCGATATTTGATGCATCAACGAGTGTTTGGATCCATCACGGTCGGGTTCTGGGAATAACGGTATCAGGTTTTTCTCCACAAAGCACAATCGACAGTAAGTGGCGGGATTGTCACTTGGGCTGGAAACGGGTTGAATCATTTTAAAAACATAAATCAAAAGTAAATGATCCCATCTTCACTTACAGCATACTGACTACGCTCTCCATTTAGCTACGAGCATGAAATTCCTTTAAATCAACAGAAAATGACACCAAACATGAACACACAATTTTATAAACAAAATCAAGGCTCGAATGCATCTAATGAAAAGTGTGAAGCACAAATAACGATGCTTCACACCTGATTTGTCTGCGGCAAATTCTCTGCACGGACACTTATTTTACTGTACGAGTTCCATTCAAAATGGAACCTGAACCTGATTGTAATGTTGGTGAAATCTAGCAAAACATTGTAAAAAGGCCGAAGCCGAAGTGTAAACAAAGAGTCTATCCTGCTCACGTCAGTTGATGTTTACACAAGGAACGAGCCCTATTACAATATTTTGCTAGAAATATTGATAATGTTCCACTCGATTTGGAGACGCTGCAATCTAGCAAAACATTATAAACGGGCCAATGTCGAAGTATAAACAAAGAGTCTGACTAGGGCGTCCAATTTTCCCGGGTTTTGAATTTCCCGGGAAACGGGAAAAATATTTTTGGAATCCCGGGAATTCCCGGGATCCCGGGAAATTTTTGAATCAGTAATAAAATCTATGTTTCATTATATTTGTTATGTTTTCAAGCTTAAAATCATTGAATTAGCTTAATAATATCAAATGGTTATAATCCTCACTTCAATCTAAACAAAGACGACAGTTTTAAAATAGCCTAAAAGTTTTTTTTTTGTCTTTGTGGTGTTTAGGATTTTATATCAACTACTATTTTTAATTCCAGTATAATTAATCATTTTTTTATTTGCGAATCAAATTACATAATTCTTTTTTTTTTTAAAAGGTCCAATAAGCTTTTGTTTTCCATATGTTTATAGGACCTATTCAAAAAAACTTTGGAATTCTTTCATATTTTTTTTCTTTTATATATATTTTATATGACATGACTAAAACAGCTAGAAAACAAACAACGACAATAAATAAAATGATACCAGTCAATGTAAAATTTTAGATAAGTTTTGAATTCATTGTTTTATATAAAACATATTTTACAAATTATCTTCAAGTTACTACCGCAAACCGAGGGAAAATCAGAACTACAGTCTAAATAGGTACAGGAGATTTTGGAGCAATACATTTGGAAGTACAAATTGTTTTGTTCTGTTACTGTTTCAACCGAAGTAATCTAAAACGTCATGCAAATATTTTTTGCTTTAATAGCTGTATTTATTCGTTACATTTGTACGTATTTGCCCTAGATGCCGGTGTTTGATTATAAATAATTTGATATGAGATTGTTTTTTAATTTAAAATCGAAAATATACGTAAATATATCCAGTTTTTCAAAAAAATAAAATAATAGAGAAAAAATGTAAAGCACTAGGCATTTTGCGGACCTGGTAATTCAAATTATAATATTTTTCCTTAAATGCCAATTTAATGCTGAGATTTGCTGAATAAAAATTTTAATTCATTTTATTGTTCTACTATTTTCACAACCAAATCTGAATTTCCAGACCAAAATATGATTTTTTTTTCAATTTCGGGAATTCCCGGGACAAATTATAGAAAATCCCGGGATTCGGGAATTCCCGGTTTAGGAAAAATCCCGGGATTTTTGTCCCGGGAATTCCCGGGATGGACGCACTAAGTCTGACGTGAGCATGATAGGCTTTTTGTTTACACTTCGACATTGGCCCGTTTACATTTTTTTGCCTGAAATAGAATTTGATATGAAGTTTTTTTTTTTTTTCATTATTCAAAGTCTTCAATCGAGCGACAACGTCTCCACTGCATTATTTCGGCTTTTTTCAAGAATGTAACTGAAATTCCAATGTTATGTATGCATTTGTTCATGCTACCTAAATTGTTATAAAATTTATTCATGTGTACTTAATCCAAATCATATATTTTGCAATATTCTTCTAGTTTATCTTTTTTCAAAAAGACAATCTTTAATAGGAAATTAGTTTTTCAAAGAGTTTTAAAAATTTGGCTACACTCTTCAGAGCATCGATTCAGACCACCGCACTATGAGCAATCCGCCTGTAAGAACTGAGAGACTTCATCTCCAGGCAAGCAACGAACCAAAAAAATGCTCGTCATTTTCTCAACTCTATCTTTCGCCTTTTGTGGCTCTATCTCTTTCTTTACAAAGTGTTAAAATGATCTAGCCCTGTTCTTAACCGGTTCCTCATGCTCAGCTCCTCTCCTTCATTCTCCACTGTTTCGGTTGAAGTTCTTTCTGAGATCTTCAGCGAGTCCGTCCACCAGTAAGCTAATCACCGTTGAAGAGTAAATTGACTGCGATTCGATGGCAGAAATGGAAGACGAATACACTATCCTTGAGGAGATTCCAGTAACACCGCTCGTTTTCCCCAACAACACGAGTGATCAGGGAAAACTCCCGTTTGAACTGGACATTAGCGAAGTCATTCGCAACAACTTCGTGTTCAAGGTTCACTCCCTGGTTTATACGTGCAGAACCTGCGACAGAAAGTTCAACAATACCGGTAACTTCGAAAAGCACCTGCAAAGCCACAAAACCCAAGAAAAGACGCACGTTTGCGATATCTGCAACAAAGAGTTCAAATCGGTCGCCAAGTTAGAGAAACACAAGGAATCAGATCATGTGGTGCCCTGCAAAGACTGCCGGCAATCATTCCGGAACGCTGCCCAGCTTGCGAACCACCGGAGAACGAGCCACAAAGAGGATCGCCCGTTTCAGTGTGATCAGTGCGGGAAAGGTATGAAAACATCTTGGATGCTTAAACAACATCTTCTCACCCACCAAGCTGCTGCTCATCGTTGTGAGTTCTGCTCAAAGGCGTACAAGAGGAAAGACGATCTTCTCAAGCACTATGAAACGCATTGAAGGTGTACAAAACTTTTGCATATTCAGGGATTCAGATAACATTAAAAATCTTATAAAATGTATTTAAGCTGCTCAATAAACAAGATAAAACTCTGTAAGATATCTGTACTATTTTTCTTTCGCAAAAAAATGCCATCTAAAAAAATAAAATATATGTAAAAAACGTAAAATATGTGAGCATCACAAAAAATTCATTCCATTTCCAATTATTAAATGTGATTTAATTACAAAATAAGCACTGTATTACTCAATTCTTGTTTAAAAGCTTAGTTGAAAGTTTTAGAAAAAGCTCAGAATGAGCTGGTGATTTTTTTGTTTATAGCTGAAAGTTTTCTAACAAACGGGACAGATCAATGTGGATATTTGTGGATGTTTGTGTTTACGATGTTGGATGTTTCGATTGAATTTGAGTCTTAATCATGGGCATATTAGCCTGTCCCATTTTGAGGTAATGTCGAGGAATTCTAGGTGCTCACTTCTTAAATTATAGAATGATGTTAGGAACAATCTTTTCTTAGACAAGAGGAGGAGTTGTAGGAGTTGTAAATTTGATTGGATAAATTGCCATTTAGAATGAATCAAAATATTTTTTAACAATTTGTTGGGTTCGGGGTAAAACAGGTTTTCGCCTACTTGATACAGCATTTGACGTATTGATCATAGGGTAAATAAAATCTATTTCTTTTTTCTAAAATGTTTTATTTAATTATTTTTTAAATCAAAATTGCAATTCCAATACATTTAACTTACGTGAAATTGTCCGAGGATTCCGAATATGACAAAATTGAAACCAAAAAATGCCGCTATGGAGGCCAGCAGGGTAAAAACTAACGCTGTAAATTGTTTGTTGAAGAAAAATCGAAAAACTATGAGAAAAACTGCGATTGGCCAAAAAGTTAATACCATAGGCTTATAGTCCATGAATTTGCCTATCTTTTGACCTGTAGGAGTATGGATGTTGGAGGCTGTTGGAAAAAGATATTAAGGGTTTAAAAAAATCCATTTTTGACAGTAATTTGCAAAAGCTAAGAGAAAAAGTCAAACCAATCCTGGATGTCTATGGCACATTTTGAAGTGCTTCAAAAGACCTTTCGAATGCATCTAAGAGAGTTGGAATTGATGAAGTTTTACGGAAATGCGAGCAATTTTAAGATTTTTTATGTTTTTTTGACCTCAAACTTCAAAGCCCGTTTTACCCCACTTCCCTTTGTCGTAGAGGGCTCATATTTGACATGAGTTCATCTCATACATAGACAAACAAACGCTGAAAGTTTCATCCAAATCGGAGCACCTCGATACGACATCTAGAACAAACCGAGCAATATTTACAAATACTGCCTCTTAAAGGCCAAAATATGCTTTTTTCTAGTTATTTGGCCGTTGAATTGGAAGCTGGAATCTCATTTCATGTAAACAGTTTTGATTTGGAGCTACGCCCTTTTGGAATGTTATTTGTGGGTATTTATTAGCTGCAATTTAAATTGCTAGCAACTTCGGTCATATCTCGGTCCACTTTGATTGATGTTTTACTCACAGAACTCTTTATGATTAACGTTTTCTCACGTTCTGATTATCTTAATAATATAGAATGATCGCATTTTGTAATTTGGCGAATGTAGCTAATGAAGATAATCTGATGCGGTCAAATAAAATAAATAAATTGGGGTGTTACGGCCATTTCATGATTTCAATTGCGCAATACAGGTAAAAAAAAATTTAATATAAATTTGAATCACTGAAATGGATTCTACGTCCAATTTCACTCAAAATTGTGTCTATGACCAAAAAGTACGCTCAAAAATAGCCATAAAGTCGATTTTTTTGGGAGGTACAAATGTTGAGGGGGTGATCCGATTTAGATAAAATTCGGGATTCTTGCATGTTTTGATAGTATCAACAGTCCTGCCAAATTATGGTAACTTTCAAATTTGCATTTTTTCTTGCGCACCTCAGATGGATTGCTCCATACGTTTTCTCAACGGATGGAATAAGTGAAATAGATCTTGCGTACAACATTGTGTGCAAGATTTTGATTCGTAATACCGCCCATGCTTGTTCCCCATAACTTTTTTTTATTAAATGTATCTTCATTGAACATTCTTATGTATAATAATTACACTTCATTTACATTCTAAGTGGTATGGCTAAATGCTCCTCATCTTAATTTTTTTTCGTTTTGTTATTAACTGTTCACATTCATTTATTTATTTCAAATTGTTTTACATTTTTGCATTTAATCGAATACATTTGGGTAAAAAAGAAAAAAAACTTTGACAAATAATCCTAGCTTACCTTAAATAATATTCTTTGAAATATCCAAATTATTAGAACGAGTAAATTACGAACTATATTTTAAGATAAATCCTCCAAGCATTCTTACTTGTTCCGCACGAGTTTTGCAACCACGCAGTGTTGTTGTCATCTCGACGAAAATGTTCAGAAGTTCTTGTGGTGAAAACAGGTCACTACTGCCTTCATCCGTTGATGCTAGTTGGTTTTCCCTCGGTTGCTGACTGAAGCCTGGAGGTGTTGTATTCTCTGCAACTTTTTGCCGCTGATTCAATGGCAATGGCTGCAGATTTGGAACCACTCGAACAGATCTCAAACGTCCGTGAAAGTTGGTGGTGTTTTGCGACGATTTGGCTGGTGCCTCGTCGTCGCTTGCTGCCGAATTTTTACAAACTCAGCTCGTTTTGGGCAGCTTCGATTCTTAGTCAAATGGTCGCCACCGCAATTGAAGCATTTGGCTTCGATGTTCTCGTTGATTGTGTTGCAAGCTTGAGTTTTGTGCTCACCTCCGCAGGTTGCACAACGACTCTTGATGAAACAGTTCCTTCCACCATGTCCAAACTGCAAGCAGTTCGAACATTGCATCACGTCACGGTGCACTGGACGATAACGTTCCCAAGTTGTGTAGCCGCAAACTGCCTCCAGGAAATCACCCACCACGTCGGAGTGATCACGGACCGCGACGTGCTTCTTGCTTGTCCGCTTGCTGAGATGCGACCGCCCGACTGACAGCCGCACGCTGTCATCGAGCAGTTCCCTGTTGTCACTGCGAGAGTGCAATAGGCACTCTCTACATTGACTGGCACGCTCTCATGCGTGTGCCCCACACATCTCCCTTCCTCTCTAAAATAAAATAATTTGATGTTATGTTGAATTGCACATATTACATTTAAAACTAACATCGACAAGTATCTATACAAATGTTTCTGATAAGAAGGTTCCTTTGTTTTGTTCTGGTATGGCGAATAACAATTTAACACTTAGGGGTTTTTTGTTTTCGCCGCGGAATCTGACTGCCACTGGATTATTAGTCCAGTGCGCGGTCTGATTTATCCATACAGGCTGACAATATTTCTACCATCACGCACCGCATTTTCTCTTATCACTCGTCTGCTTAAATACATTTTTGATCAACGCTTGTTAAAATAAATATCCTTCGTTAAGTTTTCGCAAAAACTATAATTCTTTTATCATTTTCCCCTTTTCACTTTTCATAAAAGGTCATCATTCTAACCTTTTCCATTTCTCTTTATGGCTGTTTGTATCCTGTCGTTTAAGATTCCTTCTAAAATCGCGCAAAAATTTTATAATTTATCTGTTCCGTTTCCTGAGTGATTAAATGATTTAAACTTTCTCTTTAACATAAGATCTTGTTTCGCATAAGAAGTCTGTTCCCTATCTTCTTTTGAGTGGGATGCCTGACCACACTTTTGTCTTTTTCTTACCCAATGATTAATCTGACTTCTCTTTTTATCTTTACCGTGTGGTTCACCCAATTCCACACTTCTCTTTTTTCTTCAAATAGCCCGGCTTCTCTCCTTTCCCTTTGACGAGCGGTTCACCTCTCTATTTTAATCTATCTATCCCTCTATCCTTCTAAGTATCTATATTTATCTTTCCCTCTTTATCTATCTACCAAACTCTTTCATAAGCTAGCTCTCTCCTTATCTAACCTTCTCTCTATATAATTCCCTTTATATATCCCTATCTATCTTTCTATACCTATCTCTTAAACTCTTACATTCGCTAACTCTGTCCTTATCTAACCCTCTCTCTGTCTAATTCTCTCAACCTCCCCTGTCTCTAACACCCAGCTACATTAGTTATTGTAAACAATAAACCTAAACTAGTCACGATCTTTCTCAAACCTTAAACTATTTAAACCCACATTAACGTATTTCCCAGTTCCGAAATATTTCAGCAGAGCTGGTTTTGCTAGAATGCTGTAAGAATATCCAGCTCTGTGAGAACTCTGCTAGAATTTTGCTAGAACGTGACTGGGTTGGCATGCTTCATTTTCTGCGAAAAACCAGATTCTACATAACCAAAATGTACAGCTTAATGAAAACACTAGTCTAAGAAAACAACTAAGTCATTTGTTACGTTCCTGGCGTACTCTGAGCGATTTAAGCCACTCAGTTGTTCGAAGCACATGTTTGAACATACTCACAATCCTCATCCAACGATCAGTGACTCTTTTTATTCCCTTTTCCGATCGGTCCGTACGAATGCACTCTTCCTTCTCCCTTTAAGAGTGGGCTTCTAAAATACACCCTTCTTTTAACTCTACAGAGTGGTCTGATCTACCGCACTCTTCTTGTTTATTTTTGAGTAGTAAGCGCTTACTCGTCTTTTTCCCTTAGAACGATCGATTTTTTTTTAGAAATTATGACTTTGCCTAGCGGTCCTCGGAAACACGCTGTGGTGGTGCGGTCTCAAACTCTCCCACACCTTTGAGTAGTCCCTCAAACTACACTCTCTCTCATTCGAGCGGTCTCAAAACACGCTTTGGTGGTGCGGTCTCAAGCTCACACACACAACTTGAGTGGTCCATCAGACTTCATCCTTTCTCGTACGAGCGGTCCTCAAAACCTCGCTCTGGCGGTGCGGTCTCAAACTCACACACACACCTTGAGTGGTCCATCAGACTTCACTTTTCCTCTTCCGAGCGGTTCCAAAAACTCGCTCTGGTGGTGCGGTCTCAAACTCACACACACACCTTGAGTGGTCCATCAGACTTCACTCTTCCTCTTTCGAGCGGTTCCAAAAACTCGCTCTGGTGGTGCGGTCTCAAACTCACACACACACCTTGAGTGGTCCATCAGACTTCACTCTTCCTCTTCCGAGCAGTTCTCAAAAACTCGCTCTGGTGGTGCGGTCTCAAACTCACACACACACCTTGAGCGGTCCATCAATCTTAACTCCTCCTTTCCGAGATTGGGTCTCCTGACCTCGCACACATACATACCACAAACTATTCCATGCGTCAAATCTTCTCCAAAGGTGTTCTTTACAAACACTGTTTAATTTCTCAACGACTACTACTTTCTCATCACCAACGCACAACACCAACCGCAATCCGTACGGCACTTTCCCAAACAAACAAAAATACTGGAACAAACCCGCAGTGTGAGTGATTTCCTGGATGATTTCAAAGTGAAAACTGCAGGATTTTCTATAATAAAGTAAGCAAAATATATGCCACGGTCGCCAAAATGTGTAGCCGCAAACTGCCTCCAGGAAATCACCCACCACGTCGGAGTGATCACGGACCGCGACGTGCTTCTTGCTTGTCCGCTTGCTGAGATGCGACCGCCCGACTGACAGCCGCACGCTAAGAACTCTGTTCCCTATCTTCTTTTGAGTCGGATGCCTGACCACACTTTTGTCTTTTTCTTACCCAATGATTAATCTGACTTCTCTTTTTATCTTTACCGTGTGGTTCACCCAATTCCACACTTCTCTTTTTTCTTCAAATAGCCCGATGATGTTGAAAATTGCCCGAACTGCCTTCAGCTCAGACGGCGTTGTCGATCCTTTCTCGAGATGAACCAAGTACAGTTCGACGTCGTCGTGCTATCTTGTCGCACCCGCCATTTTGACGTTTCGAGAAAAACGCGTTTGAAGCAGTATTTTTCTCTTATATTTCAGAAAACTGTGATGCTGACATATGTGATAAATCAAATGAAACAAAGTGATTGTTTTATTTAAAAATATTTATATTTACAAATTACCTTTCGCTGTTGCTTTCCATCAATATTACTCGCTCAATAGTCGAACATTTATTGCAGTAAACTAGCGTAGCTTATTTTAAACCGTCTTATAAAGAACGCACAGTGTGTGTGTGTAAATCATCAGCTTAGTAGTCAGTCATACTTCTAGATCACTTGAGAACCTAAAAATAAATCCGACTCTGCGGGTGTGTGTGTGTGCCAAAACGCCCTGTAGTGTGTGTGTGTGTGGTTGTTTATCCCAGAAACCAAAACCAATGAAGAAAATCACGACAGAGCAGATTAATCACCCGCTTGCTTGATAGAAGATAAGGAGGGAAAGAGAAAGGTGGACAGCTAGAGAGAACGAACAAACACATCCCAATGGACGCCACAGTCATGGGGGCGCAATCGGAGGACGCATTTGAAATTATTATACCCGAATAAGCTCCAACTTGAATCTCCATTTTACGTTCTAGCATTTACACGGCTATGATAAAATAAATAAATAAATAATGCAGTCCAGTCCTCGCTACGGCGTCTACAGTTCAGGAGTTGGCCGCTTTCGCACGTACTTGGCAAAGTAGTCCGGCCGCCAGCACTTGCACGATCCGGGGATTAGGAACCAGTCGTAGTACAGACGCACTTGGAAGCATCCAATTTCGTCGTGGCCATCGCAGTGTTGGTCCTGCTTGCGAGTCGCGTGATTGCTGCTGCTGCTTTCGTACGAAGATCCATCCGCGCCGGTTGGGAGTCCAGCTCGCTTCTGCAGGTACTGTTGGTAGGCTTGGAAGTCCTGGATCGAGGGGGCGGGTGTCGTGGAGGTAGATGTGGTGTAGTCTTCAGCGTTGGGATAGAAGATTTCAGCCACGAGCAGACTGACCCAACGAGGTGACGACAGGCATCCTCCGTCCAGGTAGTGGCAGCGAGCCTGGAGACAACGGGTCACCTCGACGGTTTGCGTAAAGTATCCTTCATATGGGATCTGGACGACGTACCGCCACGATCCCTGGTAGTTCTTGGCAAACACTGGCGTAGCGTACTCAACCTTGGCCGGGCACGGAGTCGGAGGTCCTTCGTACCGTGGGGGTGGTGGGTAAGCACTGGGCACTTCTTCACGACGTTCCGCGACCAGCTTGCTGCTGATGGGTTCACCCTGGATGGCGCGGTACAGGGCACAGAACACACCACCTCCGTCGCAGAACTTGCGCGGCGTACGAGGCTCCTCTTCGTCCTTGCGTGCCTCCTCGGTCATCCGGATGCCCTTGCCCATTCGACGACCGATTCTAGAGGGAAGAAATGAAACAGGTTTCTTAAATTGTGACCCTGTTGATTGGCACCTTTGAACCTACCCATTGTCGTCAAACTGTTCGACTGGTTCTTCTGGCAAGATCTGTGTTACCTTCGGGAGCGTATCATCAGCCTTGAGCACTGGCAAAGTTTTCGACAAAAACTTCAGTGTTTGGTTTCTGATGAGCTCGCTGGAAATTGAATCAAATTAGCTGTTGCAATGATCAATACGTTACACTTTTGAAACGCACAATGGGTAGGGCTCCCCCAGGACACTTTGGCGCATGGGATTGCGCGGAATCTTGCCCTTATTAAGGTCTCCGCACAGGTTGTTCGCGGACACGTACGGTTTGGCGTTGGTGGCATCCTTGCAGTCGATGTTGATGTGGGTGTACGGCGGCGATCGCACCTTCGGAGGTACAGCAGACGGGGACTCGATGAAGGCGTAATATCTGCATGAATAAAAATGTTTCAATGTAAAGTTCGTCATCCCGATTGGAGGTTCATTAAAAATATACCCCTCAGGTGGCTCCTCCGAATCTAAAAGGTCATCGGCTCTGATCTGCAGACAACATCCGAAAAGTAACTGCAAAAAGATGAAAAAGAAACGAATATTAAAAACAACGTAACGTACTGTTAAGTCCATAATCCAAATATAACTTAATTGCAAGCAACATGATCTGTTTTCGCTTTCCACGAAGCATCTCAAGAAGGAAATTATTTCACCGGATGGTCCCCCAACATGAAAATGAAAAGGAAATCGATTTTCGTCTTGCGTGAAATTAACTATCGATTTCGGATGATCTAATACACAACGTCCGATCGCAACAATGCAAATTCACTTGCTTTTGACCACCATCATCATCTTCATCATCCCGGTGCGGTTAAGAAAGAAAGCACGCAAGTTGATAGTGAAACGATGGTTAATCCATTACATGACCGACGCGTATAATTACTCACTCGCTCGTGCCAAGTCCACCGCAAGGTAATGGACACGATCTGAGTCAGCGAAAACACGAAAACACTCTCGGTTTTTGCGCGCAGCCACGCGGATGCTGCGTGGCGCTGGACCAGTCACGACAGCACCAGGTGAATCAGCACAAAAGAAAAGAGCACCACTTTCTTTGGCCCCGGAACAGCGCTGAACCTGTTGTGTCCACTCGTCAAAGCACGCAATGGCAAGGTTGTGGTCAGGTGAATTTACATGATCAACTTTCTTATGCACAGGACCGATATCCCTGGGTTTGAGGAAAGACTGCTCTCCTACTTGTATTATGAATATTCAAAAGTTTTAGCTTATTGGCTTAACATAAAGAAAGTTATAATTAACTTGTTTTCACTTTATCGATATACTGGATTTATTAACAATTATATCGATGCATAATTACACTATAATTTGTGTAGTATTAATAACAATATAATACCAAATACTATTTTTCATAAATTGCAGCAGATAACCGAGAGTGAAATGATCTCAATTCTTGTTGATAGGGTGAAACAGAGAAAGCATAATTACCGTTCTACAATAAATGTAATGGGACCATTCATAAATCACGAGAACACTTTTTTTAAATCTCAGACAACTCCTCCTCACCCCCCTTCCCCTCCCCCCACGTGGAAAATTTCCATACGGAACAAATCTTTTTTGTATGGAGCGTAAACAATCGCTGGAACTCCCAGGCCAAATCTCATTCCAAACCTTTTGCTCTTTTGATTTGGATCCTGCTAGTTTGTAATGAAATTGCTGAATAATGATAATTTTCTTCCTTGTTAACTGTATTTACACTTTTGTGTTCTTCAAATTGCTCGAAAATTTGAAATTTCAAAAAAGCTACACAAACGTTGAGACAAAACCAGTGGAGGCTTTCCATACAACCAAAGAATCCATTTTATGTCATTGGTTCACCCATACAAGTCTCTCCATACAATTTTAGCAGCTGTCCATACAAAAATATACGTAAAAGTTTGAAAATCTGTAACTTTTCAATGAATTTTTTGGATGATTTGGTGTCTTCGGAAAAGTTGTTGGTATTGATGAGGACTATTAAAAAAATGGTAAATGGAAACAAATTAGACGATTTTTAAATTACCTTTTTGCACAAAAACTAAATTTCCCATGAATCCCATGAAGTGTGTTCGCTTTATAAGCGAATGGTCCTGGGTTCGATACCCATCTGCTCCCAAAGAGAAAGTTATAGACTCATTAAAATTTGAATTAAATGAAAAACTTGAAGCTCACGGCGGGGTTCGATTCCCTGTCCTTAAGATTGGCAAGCAAAAATGCTTTCCACTTAACCGTGGAGCATTGGTAGCTTGAGGAGGACTAAGACTGATATAGTTGAATCCAAGAATCGGACTAAGAATCAAATTGAATGCAAGTTGAATATCAGAACTCAAACCAGATTGCATGCAAGATTGCAAGCGCAGTTGAAATTGAATCTAAAAATACCTCGCTAAAAATAGCCTGGGCGACTGATAGAATTCGTCCAATAAGAGATGAGAAGAATTGAAAGCTTTCTCATTAGAAACAAGAACACACGAAGAATTCGAGCAACAATGCAAAAACGGTCGTAACCAGGGGGATGCTAAAGGCCGCCATCTTGAGTGATTGAGATTGATAACGCGCATAAACTGCGCACAGTGAAAACAAAAATGTTTTTTTTATTCATAATTAATTTTTTTTTATAAGAATTACTGTAGTGAAAGTCAAATTACACAGTAGTTAAGTTAAACGTTTCATGTGATAAAAGTACAACTTTAAATGAGGTCATCGGCCCGTATGTGCTTAATAATCTCAACTTTAGTAGTTTATTTCGCAAATAAATTGATAAAAATCACCTCACAAACATACACTAACTTTTAAACGTACATTGCGGTAAAATATAACATAAAAACAATAATTACTTTATTTCCATTTCATGCCTGCAGTTTTTGTACTTTTTTTCACAGTGCGCAGTTGCTTTGTTTTGATTCCGTAACGAACAGCTGTTCTTTTGTGCTGGAGCCGAAGCTGACATTTCCCTTTTGTTCTGGCGCCGAAGTTGACAGCTTGTGTTGGCTACGGGCTAGCTGCCTGTAGTGAGATATAGATGTCGCCCCCCTGGTCGTAACCTCTCGCCTAGGGTGGCTCCTAAGACCATATACCTTCCTAAAAACTGTCCAACTCCAAGCGAAACTTACTTGAGGATACCGTGGAGATTTTCCCTAAAAACTCTGAAAAAAGTGGAGCATCAACACTTCCCGTCTTCCAAATCCCTTTCCTTGTCCCTGGTGCGCGGTGGAGATGGGAGCGGCCGGCAATGGACGGCGGCCATGGTGGTGAGAATCTAGTTCAGGTGGAATTGGTTCTATTCCCAATTATCGATTCCTAGGCAACTTGGGCTTAGACAATCATCACAGCTCATGGCGAAAATCCAGTTTGTAATCCGCTAAAATCACCGTCGAAGCGAAAGAGTACTTTTTGATAAAGTGCCCTTTTTCAAGTCAAAGCCACCGAAAGTTTTGTTTCAAAGAAATATTTGCAGACTTTCGATTTTTGAAAACAGTGATTATGAGTGACCAATTCTGATTTTTTTTTTTTTTTTTGAGTTCAATTTTGCTATAAAATTGTCGAGATATTGAAGATTGTGCTGGTTGCTGAGGTTAAAGAAAAAGAAAAAGGAAAACTGACAAACAAACAAACTCGCACTTTTTCGCGTTTGACAGTTTGCCAAACTCGCCAATTTGTTTGCGGCAAACTCGCAAACAAGTCAAAATGCATGCAACTGACGTTTCTGCAAACACATGTTGGCGAAACAATAACGCAGATTTTTAATGCTAAAAAATTAAATATTCGTGAAACTTTCCGATCTATTCGAAAACAATATTTCGATAATTTCAAATTTAAGTTTAATTTTTGCCTAGGCTTCATCTAAGCAGTTACGTCACGTTAAAATCAGCCAAAATTTCACGCTTCTCAGACCCCCCTCTTCCCCAAGAGCGTAGCATTCTTTATGGTTGACGCCTAATAGCAACGTTCAAGGGTGATAAGAAATGAGTCAAGGGACGTTTTCATGGTGATTTCCATGAAATTTGATCAATAATATTTTCTTTCCTATATGTTAAAAAAAAGTATGCAGTCATTTTTGTATTGTCCCAGTATATGCCTCTAAGCATTTCTGAAAAATGAATAAATGATAATGATTTCATTCCAGAGTAAAAAATTTGAAAACAGGCAAATAATGAAAAGTGGTTCTAAAAACATGAAAAAACTAATTGACAAAAGTTAATGCTAAGAAGTGGTAGTATTAGCTACAAACTCTCAGTGTGCCCCCAAGTGGATTCTGTTTTAACACTTAGACCACTAAGTCACTAAATGATTTGAAGGTATCGTTGTTGTTTGTTTACCGTGGCAATTGCTCCTGGTAAGATTAAAAAAATAAACTTAATTTCACGGCAAATTGGATGTTTGGATTTATTGTTTTAGCAAATACTTTTTAAAATCCATTCGAATCACATTCACCTAAATCCACGGTCCCACTTCCAGAAATAGCTAATAACTCCGTTTCGCTCGATTCGGCCCGATTCAGTTCAATGAATATTCCCGTTACTCACAGATTACGACAGTCTGGTGTGAAACAACAAAAGAAAAAAAGTTCCAAATTGCTTAACAGCGGCACATCCCGCACCAGCTCCAATGGAGCACAGCTAAGATCTTAATTCACACCACCGCAAGTCCTGTTTGTTCTACATATTTGCTGGTTGGTGGAAAGTCTACTTTTTACTGTTTCATTTTCCCTGAGACTCTAAACACATACACGGAGCGATGGAGCATTGAAGTGAAACCAGTTAGCGGAAGAGTTGCTGCTGCTGCTGATCTAGTTTAAACGGTAAAAGAAGAAGTGTTCATTGCTGATAAAGATGCTGCTCCCGGGCGCAACCAATATCAGCATCACAATTGCGGTTACGGATAAACCCACTCATGCATTCGGCCTCGGCTCACCTGATCCTCACCTGAGTGGGGTAAGTGGTTAATATCACCGGCGACCTATTTTTTTTCCAACCAATTGGCGGCTACTTTTCACGCCACGCCATCCTGTACAACACGTTGTGAGGAGGAAATGAGCTTCGTGTACTCTCTTGTGTACCACTTGTCCGACTCTCACCTCCAGGAAGGCCACCCTCCCGTGCCAAACTCTCCCCTCGAAAACCACTCAATTCTCCCCAACCAGAGTGCCTAATTTGCTTTGCCAACACACATCAGGGATTGCAATTTGCGTTTTCAGGCACGCGTTGAACGCTACTCCAGCATTTTGATACTCCAATCGCGCAGGTGAAAATCTTTGAGCCAACTTTTTTAACCCTCTAATGTCCATTTAGCTTATTATTCCCCATCCATAAAAAAATACACTAAGAACATCGGTTCTTTAAAAAACCTAACTCCCATCGATTTAAGTTTTCTTTTTTTTATATTCCTTTG
This sequence comes from Culex quinquefasciatus, assembly GCF_015732765.1. NCBI lineage: Eukaryota > Metazoa > Arthropoda > Insecta > Diptera > Culicidae > Culex > Culex quinquefasciatus. Next base: position 109,840,867 of record NC_051863.1, on the reverse strand, counting down.
TTTTCCATGAATTTATGCAAAGAACAAACTTTCGGTTAATTTCGCCATAACGAAATAAACAACATTAACACGCTTAGAAAGGGAAATTGAATAAAGGCTCGTGGTTTCGTAAAAAAATGTCAAGATACTCACCAAACAAAGCCACGGACATTTGAGGGTTAAAATAAGCTCAAGTGTTGCTGTCGGCTTCTGCCAAAAAAAAGTTGAAACGAGTTCAGGCAATCAAGTGGTCAGTTAATTTTTGCCAAGATGAATCTTCACAGGGTGTTAAATTCCGTTTTTTTTTTGAAATTTATCTCAACCAAACCCGCAACCGGAGTGGCCACCAGACCCAAGTAACATTTTTTTCCAGGAGCTCTACAAGAGCTCTTCAAGATAGCTACAGCATAGCAGTTTGGACCGCGGTAGGATAAAATTGTCTTCAAAACTTCTTCAGGAAAATGTTACTTGGGGACAGACACCCGGTTCGCGTTACGGGTGTGTATCTATATGCACCGATTTGTTCCGTGGAGGCAGCGAATTAGCATGATAAAATTATATGGCCACGTCGTTTTATGAAAAGAGCTGCTCGTTTATACGCTCTTGATATGATGGACTCGGATGTGAAATCATTAGCAAACCGGGTAGAGCAATTTGCTGGTTGCTATAGGATTTTCTTTGATAGATTGGGTTTCTGTATTGATTTTGTTTCTATATTTGTGTGAGGCTATTAGTGTAGATTCAGTGTTCTCAACCGGTGAGGGGAATCTTGAGTGTTTCATCTTTGAAGGTGGCTAAGAACATAGCTGATTAAAACTTCAAAATTCAAAAATGTATCTCGAAGAAATGGGAAGTTCCCTCGAATTGTACAGAAAACTTATTAGAAGGATTAATGTTTTAAAATTATCTTAAACATGAATAATTCCATAAAAAATGTTTTGAAATTTACTTTTGAGTTGTTTGCATCTCTTTGAACATTACCAGTATTTTTAATATATTATTATAATTTTTTTGTGATTTTTTGCATTCTCTTAAGGTGAAGCCGTTGATCATTTTCGAAGAAAATTAATCATCACTATAAAAAATTGTGTATTAAACTCAATTTAACAAATTTCAGCACCAAAAGGAATCAGCATGAGCCGGTTGTGGGCTTCTTGAAGCCACTGAAGGAATTTTTGATCTAAATCAATTTTGCTTCAAAATTTATATACTTTTGTGGCACAGTCATTGACGTCCTAGTTGGCAATCATTGATTAATGACGATTTCCATAACTTTACAAGGAATAGGATAATCGTTACCAAAAGGAATCAGCATGTGTAGGGCACTATCCTTAACAACTTGTTGAAGGAATTTTGTCAAAATATTGAAAGCGACGCAAAATTTATATCTTTGAATAGTCTGCGATCAGCAGAGAAGCGAGTCAGACGTGCGTCCCTCACAAACCAAAGAAGTGCTAAAAAGTGCAAAAAATGCCTCACGGCAAGAAAAAGAGGCGATCCTCGCCAGCAGGATCGGCAGATTTGAAGAAGTTAAAGAATGCCGAAGTGCTACCTGCGCAAAGCCAGGCAGTTTGAGCAAGGACGCTCAAAATTCGTCTGGAAACCAGTTCGCTACCCTCCCTGTGGACGTGAGTGAGAAGGAGGAATCTGAACGACAGGAAAAGTTGCCACCCATTTTTGTGAAAACATCGTCATCGGATTCGGTGCGAAAGTAGCTGACCGGGTTTATCAAATCTGGTGCTTTACGAGCTTCCATTCGCTTGTGTGCTGATGGACTCAAAATTCTGCTACCTACCAGAAAGGATTACAACTACGTTCGGGATTTCCTGAACAATACACAGCTTCCGTGGACGTGAGGTTACGGGTTTCGCCTTGTAAGCGGAAGGTGATGGGTTCGATTCCTGTCTGGCTCGGCAAAGTCAGATCCCTTTAAAGAGTAATTCTACTCACTGGGAATACTGACCGGTAGGGGATGGGTTTCGACTAGCGGCGTGCTGGGTTTCCAATCCAGAGGTCGTGAGTTCGATTCTCGTACCGGGATGATGAAGTTTTAAGTGAAGTAAGAACGCTTGGAGAATTTATCTTAAAATACAGTTCGTAGTTTACTCGTTCTAATGATTTTGAATATTTCAATGAATTTACTTTTTTAGTTTTAAGTTAGGATTAGTTGTTAAAGTGATTTTTTTTCTTTCGATTCGTATTCGATTCAATGCAAAAATGTAAAACAATTTGAAGTAAATAAATGAATGTGAACAGTTAATTAGAAAACGAAAAATATAACAAAGATGAAGAGCATGTAGCCATACCACTTAGAATGTAAACGAAATGTAATTATTATAAGAAAGTTCAATAAAGACATATTTAATTTCAATTTCATATATCTTTGAAGGAAAAATCATGACAATGATGGAAGTCTTCATGTTAAACAGCAGATAATTGAAAAATTGGGTTTCTTCAATCATCTGAGGTTTTAAAATCTTCCAAAATGGTTCGTATTTCTGGATTGTTCTGTTTATTACTTATTTGTCATATTTTTTTAAATTTTTTGTTAGTTGAGAGCAACTTTTGAAAAAATCAATATTTGTGAGATTTTGCATTCACTTCATTCTGTTTTCAAGAAGTTTGCACTTTAAAAAACAATTAAAATCGCTAAAAATCAGTCAGATTTTGTTTACAGTGCTCTTATTTCAGGTTTGACTATCGTTTTGTTAATCCAAGTTGCAAAAAACTCCGATTTTATGAAATGAAATCAATTCTATTTTTTTTTTTTCAAGTAAAAAATAAAAATTCAATTTTGAGCTTGCTTTTAAAATTATGTAAACATAGTGTTAAAAAGTGTTTTGTAGAGCAAATACACCCATTATCATCACACCAAGCATTTTGACCTATTCTCGTCACTTTAGCAGTTTGAAACTATTCAAATAAAATAAATCAGATACATCAACAATAGAGAGTTGCTGCTCACTTTTATTATTAGAGCTTTATATTACTTTGAAAAATAAAAAATATATAATTTTCCATACAAATTTGGCAGCTGGCCATACAAAAATGATGTATGAAAATTCATAAATCTGTATCTTTTGAAGGAATTTTTTGATCGATTTGGTGTCTTCGGCATGGTTGTAGGTATGGATATGGACTACACTGGAAAAAAAATGATACACGGTAAAAATAATTTTGGTGATTTTTTATTTAACTTTTTGTCACTAAAACTTGATTTGCAAAAAACACTTTTTTTCATTTTTTGATATGTTTTAGAGGATATCAAATGCCAACTTTTCAGAAATTTCCAGATTGTGCAAAAAATCATTGACCGAGTAAAGAATTTTTGAATCAATACTGATTTTTTTCAAAAAATCGAAATAATGGTCGCTAAAATTTTTCAACTTCAAAAAGTACTTTAGTGAAATTTTGATAATGTGCACCGTTTTCAAGTTAAATCCATTTTAGGTGACTTTTTTGAAAATAGTCGAAGTTTTCCATTTTCTCAATTTTTTTTTACCGTGTTTAATTTATTTCAGTGTAGTCCGTATCTATACCTACAACTTTACTCAAGACACTAAATCGATCACAAAATTCCTTCAAAAGATACATATTTTTGAATTTTCACACATCATTTTTGTATGGCCAGCTGCCAAATTTGTATGGAAAATTATATGGACAAACTAATGATGCAAAATGGCTTCTTTGGGCATACCGAAGGCACCAAAAAAGTTTCAGTCGGATTAAAAAATACAAAAATTAAAATTTAAGAAAAAAGACCGATTCCGTAGAGAATTGCTCAGCTGAGAAAAACACACAACAAGTTTATCCCACACATAGGGGAGAGTGGGAAGACTTGATTCTCGGGGACATTAGATCCCAAGCCTGTATCTCTTCAGCATGTTGGTAGAAAATCTCTTCAGCTTTTTCAAATGTTTTGTAAACAAAAATTACCAGCTTTTGTAAACATGCTCAATGTTGGTCTAAAAAGGAATATTTAAAGTTTACAAATATTTTACATACTAAACTTGTTTAATTTTTAACACAAATGTTAAGGTTTTATGTGAAATCGATGTAACTTATAGAAAATCACGCTTGGCATGATTCGAAGAGTTCATCTGATTAAATACCCTTATCACCCAAACATAGATGAATGTTTAAGGTTAAAGGTCGCGTTTTATCGTTGGTGAACAAAATCTTTTCATACAAAAACGTCTCCTTTAAATCGTTAATAACTCGTCACGATTAAATCGGATCGTTTTGCGGTCCTCGACAAAGTTGTTTGTCATAAAATTTTACAAAAACTTTTTAATTTCAAAGAGCCGCAATATCTTTTCGAAAGTTTAGTTTTCAGTCGTTCAAATCGCACAAATTATATTATAATACCAGTTCACCACACTAACTTTATGGGAAATTCATTCGCAGTTCGAGGTGCGAATGATTTGCCGCATAATTTAAAATCTATAAATTCATTTAGTGAATTCAAGCTTAGGTGTAAAGAGCATTTAAAAAAATCAATTTAAGTTTTGTTTTGATTTTTGATTAAGCAATGCGTTGTATTACACACTCTTTTATAACTACATACACAGCTGATAATCAGTCTTAAACTTATTACTGAATTCTACTTAAACAGGTAATTTGTCATTTTATCGACATCGACATTTTTATTTCTTTAGTTTATTTCGTTTTAGTTTTTAATTTAATTTTTAGTTTTTAGTTTTAACGAAACAAAAGGTCCTTACCATTTAAGTCAATGTATACAAAAAGGTACGGTATATTTTTGAAAAATAAAATACAAATACAAGTAAGAATCTCACACTTGACACTTTTAGCAGACTTTTCAAATGTTAGCTTTTCCTTATACATTTTACCGATTTTTTCATGCAAACTTCAACGATAAAAAGCAACCCTTAACCCTTAACCGATTTGGCTCGAAATTAGCACAGTTACTTAGTTTTGTTTAAAGAATCGAGCCAGTGAGTGTCTCCTACGATTTTCCAAAATTTTAATTTTTCCTTGTCACCCTAGTATGCAGTATTTTTTCATTTGTTTTTAAACGCATTTGAACGCAATCCGTCAACTTCATTTTTTAGGTTAAGAATAATCAAAACCGTTGTTTTAAACCCAGTTTTATAGAAATTTCAATGTAAGGAATAAAAATCACACAAAACAAAACCTACAAAACATAAAACTCATTTTTGTCTCACTTGAAAGCAAATCTTAAAAGCTGCGTGAGAAAATGCAGCATAATTAACATAGAAACGTCCAGGAAAGCCCCGAAACCTACATCGCTTCGAGGAAGTCACAAACTGGAACGAGAGAATCTTCAAACAATGGCCACAATAAATCATAAAAAAAACTTTAATTACAGTCAACATCGTGAGATGAATTGCTCAGCTAAAAAGCTCCGATCAATGCACACACTGCAGAACAACACCGTTTGCGTTCGTTGTCGCACTGAGAGCCACTTTCCAGCAACAGATCCAGTCCACAGACAACGAGTTTTTCACTTTGCCAACGCCACCCCGTCCGGTTCGTTCATCTCGGTTGGGGAAAGTTGACTATCAAATGTCCGCCCGCCCGTCCCGTAACCTGAATAAAAACAACTTTGCGGCGCACCCGCACTGTTCTACAGATCGGTCCTCACAAACGACCCTTTCAGTCGTCAAAGACTCGATGAGAATCAGCGCTACTGTCTGTTGAAGCGTTGACGTGAGGCGAGAGACTTCAACGCTGTAAGTGACGAACAGGTTCCGAATAAGCTGCATGAAATCGACAGGAATGAATTAAATTTCACTTTCCCAAATTGTGGGCATTCCTTTAGGGTGACGACGACGACGACCTGCTCCTGGCGCGGCTCATTAGGCAAATCTCTGGACCCGATTTCGCAGAGTGTGTTCCGTGTGTTTGTGTATCGATCCCCAATACAAGAAAGTCAATATCAATTAAGAAAGGCAAAATAACAGTTCCTCACTCGGCGTGACCCAGAAACACATTTCACTAGACAAGTTTGTCGTCGCTAGTTCCGTTGATATTCCACAAAACCGGGCGCACGTACATGGCACACATACAGCGAGACACACACGCACAGTCTTTGGACTCGTTTTGCAAAGCATCGGCTCTGGAAGAGGAGTGGTCGTTTTCACTCAAATAATTCCCCGTTGCACAGTCGAAAGTAGAACGCAATTTGCATAGTTATTTTTGGGGAAAACGTTTGATCACTTTCCGATCGTTCGACACCTGCTGCACTTGTACTAGCCACCTTCGTAACGGTCACCACCTCGAGGTCACTTGATCCCCAAGACCCCGAAGAGTTGTTCTACGACCTCAGACACCTCCCGAAGATGCTTACCAGGAACACTAGATAGCTCATTTTGGCCATTTAATCCGGAAATGGCGCGCACGTTCCGCAACTGCAACAATTCCGCGAACCTTACACAAAAAGAAGTACACTCCGGGAAGACTTGACTCTAAGCGACGAACCCGCGACGAACTGAACGGCTCGGGACCTGAATGAGCACTGTTTTGCTGCCGCCGAGACCACCAGCCAGAAACAGATGGCCAAAGAAGAAATTTCTCGTAGGCTGTTCACCTTTCTTCGCTGGCTGACTGCTGCTGCTGCTGCTCTCTTCTTGTATACTCTCTCTGCAGGGGTGGCGGTTGGTCGGAAATCGCGGTTGGACGTCGTCGTACCACAGGTTCCCCAAACTCCCAGGAAAAGCTGCTGAGTGCGGGTGCGGTGGTGTGGATTATACAATTAGCTATTCAGCACCGTGCCAAGGCGCGTCGAATTCCCAGTCCAGACCGTAATGAGTGATCAAATTAGCCGCTGAGCTCCATCTTTTTGGCATGCACCAACTTCAGCTTCGGCACGAAGCTCGCAAACTCGCAGCCAGCCGGCAGTGCACAAATGGTTTAACCTACATAAAAAGAACGTTGGGAGAAGTGCAGGCAGGCATGGGAACGTTGTCTTTCGTTACGGTGGATTTGCACCTGCAAATGAAGTCTTTAGAAAGAGTCAAGAATAAATTAACATATAAGTTAACATAAAAAGCTTAATTTGCACAAACTCGTCAGTTCTGCAGTTCATTAAAAATAAAATTTGGCATATTACTGCATATCAAATCACAAGGATTATCCTAGCCTAAATTTTGAAATTGATCTGATATTGGGAAAAAAAACTGTCGAAGTTCGGTTTACAATCCAGACTCGATTATTCGAGTCTTTGTATAGGACTTCGGGTAATCGAATCATGAACAAAAAAACCATTTTTTTTAATTCTTTTAGCTTCAATTCGAGTTCTGCGATTAATTAAGTCCTGGGGTGCCCAACCTTTTGGCCCTGCGGGCCAGATCTGATTTTTTTTTTTGAAGCAGTAGAGGGCCGGAATTAATGTTTGTTAAAAATTGAAAATGGAAAAAAAATCATATTTTTTAAGTTATTCTTACAATTTCTATAATTGAAGTTTATTTTAAAAATATTTTTTTTTTTTTCAGCAAACTTTGTTATCTCTATTAACATTATTTTTTGCTTACTCATTTATTAAAAAATCAATCAATTTTAATAAAGTACCTCAAAGCAAAAAAAAACTGAAAATTTAAGTTTCCAAGTTTTTTTTATCGTACATTTTACAATTTTACAAAATTGATACTCATAGCTTTCTCGTTAAATTATTGATTCTGGAAACATCAATGCAGAAATGATAAAAATTAAATTCAAACATAAAGAATATTTGAATTTGAAACAAAAACATTGCTGAAGCAAAAAAGCTAGATTTTCTCAATTTAACTTTTGTTAAAATATGTTAAAAAATGATCACAAGCTTATTTTTCAAGTCTAGACTCTAAATTTATTTATCGAATATTTCATTAACAGCCTTAAGGGCCAGTAATTGAACTATTTTGAAATGACGTCGTGGGCCTGATGTAATGGCTTCACAGGCCGGATTCAGCCCGCGGGCCGGACGTTGGGCAGGCCAGATTTAGTCAATTTTAATAGTTGATGCCAATGCTGTTAATCGTTGAAATCAACGGCGTTTATATCATCGATGTCGTTGATCGTTGATTTAAACGTACCGTAAACCGGGGTGACTTTGATAGGATTTCAATTTGTTTTTGGAATATTTTTCAACAGGTAAGTTTTTTCTCAAGATTATTATTTTTAAAACATGTACTAGGGTAGGCCACACAAAGTCCATGCACTATTTTGGAAAAAAAAGTTTTTTCAATAGTGTTTAGAAAAATAGTTACGTTAAAAATTATTAGTTTAAATTCCGGGATGACTTTGATAGGCATAGTTTTTCTTATTAAAATCATATTTAAGATGTTTATACTTTATTTGTACGTTAAATGTACCATCACTAAAGTAGCTGATATAGTTTTTAAGAACAAAATCAATGTGTCTAACTAGTTAACTAAGCTTATAAGCTTTTAAAAAAAAACATATAAATTTTAGGTAAAATTGTTAAAAAGTCGGAATTTTGCCTGAAATTGGTTAAAACTAGTTTTGTTGTTTTGTTTATAAAATTATTGATTTATATCGCATTATATACTGAATCCGAAGCAGGAATCAAAAGTTTTCACATTTGACATGAAATTTGTTCAACTGCAATTGGCTATAAATTTAGAGATTTTTTTAAATTGTGTTTCAAAAACACATATTATTTATTAGTTACAAACTTATTTAACCTTCTCCTAGTGGAAAATTGTCCAAAGAATCCGAAAATGCATACCGTTTTCCGATTTAAAATCATTTTCATTGAGAAAATCATGACACTTTGAGAAGTTTAAAATAATGGCTTTCATCAACACTTTCTTAACTATAGTTAACAAACTTTTTAAACTTTTCAAAATGTTATTAAAAGTTCTTTTTGAGGTACTTTGGACACTTCTCTACCACTGTCAGTATTATTCCAAACCATTCCGTACGTATTTCAATTTCACTCTTCATTTTGCGGAAAAATCGCAAACCTATCAAAGTCACCCCGGCTATCAAAGTCACCCCGTTTTACAGTAATCGTAATCGCAGTCATCGTTGATTCAATCGTCAACGTCAACGGAGGCGTTGATTTAAACGGCGTGTAGCATGTGGCAGTGCGTGGCCGAATGGTTACGCTGTCCGCTTTGTAAGCGGATGATTCTGGGTTCGATTCCCATCTGCTGCAACCTTCCATCGGATGAGGAAGTAAAATGTCGGTCCCGGCCTTGGTTGTTAGGCCGTTAAGTCATTCCAGGTGTAGGAGTTGTCTCCATGCCATAAGTACAAACAACACACCAAACCAAGCCTACTCCGGTGGAATCGCTGGCGGCGGTTGGACTCGCAATCCAAAGGTCGTCAGTTCAAACACTGGGGTGGAAGGTTCCTTGGAGTAAAAAGAGGTTTGGGTGCTCTCCCCATTCAAGCCTTCGGACTCCTAGGTTCGAGCAGAAACTTGCAATAGAGACCACAAAAGACCCGGGGGTCGTTAATGTGGATGGTTTGATTTTTTTGATTTTTGTAGCATGTCAATACGATTCCCTCGAACAAGAAACACTGTTGGATGACTTGTTTTTACCATATCGTTGTATTTGAGCATCATTTTAGTTTCATTTGACCCAATGTCACCCCCTCTAAGGGGTGAGATTGGGTCAATTTTCAAACTATTGGCATTTAAGGTAGTGTTCATCAAAATCCTTAAGCCTACTCCGGTGGAATCGCTGGCGCGGTTGGACTCGCAATCCGAAGGTGATCAGTTCAGACAGTGGGGTGGAAGGATCCTTGGAGTAGAAAGAGGTTTGGGCAGCCGGACACTAAGATAACAGTTTTCGTGAGTTGCGCGTAATCACCGACAGATGGCCAGTGGGCCTCGTCGGAGTCCGCCCATTAAATACGCAACTTAAAATTTGCATGGGAAACTTTTTTTTCGTGACGGCTTTCACGGCACGCTCACTTCAACTGTTCTAGTTTAATGTTTGAACGTGGCGTCTTTCTAAACAAGTTTTATTAGAAAATGGTTCCAGACTGTTTATTTTGCCGTTTTAAACCAAAACAAGGCAGAAACTATATTATATATATTTAAACTATTCGCCATTTTCAAAAGATTGGCGAGACAATATCGCAGGCCGCCATCTTAGCCCCACTGGGCCCACATAAAGGGGTACGCTCGGTTTCTATGGGAGCTGTCAACATGCTTCCGGGCTGGGTTTGGGTGTTCTCCCCATTCAAGCCTTCGGACTCCTAGGTTTGAGCAGAAACTTGCAATAGAGACCACAAAAAAGACCCGGGGGTCGTTAATGTGGATGGTTTGATTTTTTCATCAAAATCCACCATATTTTGGGAAAATGTTAGTAAACTATCTAAGAACAAATACAAATCTACGTTGAAAGATTTTCGATGTTATTTAAATTGTTTTTGTTTTTAAGAAATTACGAGAGGTGTATCGTTTTTTGACTCATAGTCACCCCCACTAACGGTGGTGGACGAATCTTTTCGCACTCTTGGGCAAAGTTGTTCCCTGGAACACGGACTATGAGCTCATCAGGTTTTTGAAAAATGCAAAAACCGTTAAGGGACTCAAAACTGGCAAAAACCAAAACGCACCGATTTTACGGGTTAAATCCCACTTAAAATTCAAAGTCAAAGCACCAGGTCCTGTCGCAATCAATCAAGCAGTACACCTAGGGGATCATGTCCTGAAATGCCCGCAAAATTGACCCGTTTTGTTACATCCTATTATATATGGGAAGGACTAGATTAGAGCGGCAGTATACTGCCTTGCCTCAGTAGGGTGTAATATCAAAATCGATTTTCCAGCACAGCAATTTTGCAGTTCCTTTTGGGGCCCTAAACAACTCCCCAAAGTTTGGGACCGGTTGGTTTAGTCCTCACTTTGCGCAAAGCGATCCAATTTTCCATATAAATTTGTATGGGGAAAACCATTTTTTTGGATTTTGATATTTATCAAATCCACGTTTGCTATATCAAAACCGGAGTCATATTCGGATGCTCTAGAATGTGCTCTACAACATTGCCAAAGTAAGTATGGTGCTTACTTGCTCTTGAAAGACGATAGAGCGTCCTCAAAACTCGTATAAAACGTGATTTTCGAGCAAAAAACACGTTTTAGACGAGTTTTGAACACACTGTATCTTTTTTCAGGGGCAAGCTAGCACTATACTCTCTTCTGGAAAGTTGTAGACGACATTCCAGAGCATCCGAATATGAATTCGGTTTTAATATAGCATGAAACGTGGATTTGATAAATATCAAAATAAAAAAAAATAATGTTTGCTCCATACAAACTTATATGGAAAATTGAATCGCTTTGCGCAAAGTGAGGACTAAACCAATCGGTCCCAAATTTTGGGGAGTTGTTTAGGACTCCAAAAGGAACTGGAAAAGTGCTGTGCTCACTTAATTTTTACAACTTTATTTTTTCCATACAACCATATTACACCCTATTGCCTCAGTGAAGGGTCCTAAAGTTTCTGCAACCACACTGTTCATCAATGTTTAGATATTCAATATCAATTCGCATTCATTTGTGAAACATTATGTTAGGATAAGTTCAATTTTTGTAAAAGAGTTTTGAAGTTCAAAAAACAGTTTGTTGTGTTCTCAAAATTTCTTAAATAGTGTATCGGAATCGAGTGGTACTACAAATGACAGTTCTTCCATAAGAAATAAATCGTAAAAAAAACAGCTCCAAACTTGGTGTTCCACTGTAATAGATTGAAGCAATTCAAATATTAGTGATAAATCGTGCCTCGATGAAATCGATTCTAGGTCGAGTATCATTGCGCATGGAGAAGGTGTTAATGCTTACCCGTTATTTAAATATTCCTATCAAGAACATGTCTTCTGTCCAAAACTATACATACACAGCATCCACTTTTTTAAAACCTGCGATAGAGAGATATCGAAAGTTTGTTCGAGATGGCTTCAACTCGACTTTTACTGAACCGCGGTGTTCAAGTCTTGTCTGAGGCAGAATAGAAAGTTTTTTTCATCCGGCCAGTGACCGCGAACCTGACCGAGTCCAGTTCAGCCTCGCCTTTGGTCGCTTTCGGGGTGAAGGACGAACGTCAGAAACATTCTTTCGAAGAAATTTCTCCTCTTTCTACTCGAAGCCAACCGGTTTTGAGCTCACTTCGAGACTTGCGATGATCGCATCTCGCGCTGATGGTGCTTGAAAGATGCTGCTGCCGGTTGTCGGTTGGTGTGCTATTGGTGATAATTGGACATCCGTCTACTTGAGAGATCATCTTATCGTTCTCATTTCTTGGCTCTTTTTTTTATCCTCATAGAAAATGGAATGTACTGCTGCTGCTTTTTTTCCATTCAGGAGTGGAGAACACGAACAACACAATCGGGGTACTTTTAATGGCTTGAGCGTGCTAGAAATAGTGGAGAAGAAAATGGCCATGCTGCTTTCAACAACAACTACAAAAAAGTGCTCCATTATTGGCGCGCCGCCTGCAGGTTTCCCTGGGGATGGTCGGTTATTGGGGCGCTACAATGAGATCATTAGGCATGAGGGAAGAATCGGCCACATTCATCAGCAGATAGTATTGTCGGTTGGCAGATTTATGTACTCAACAGAGTCGTTAGCGCCTCTTACTTGAATGATTCTGGTGTGCTTCAGCATTCTCATCAAGTAAATGGCTTCTTCAGCCTAGATTTGTTCAATAAATCTTTTGAGAAAGGATAGATTATGTTGAACAATAGTCATTTCCATTATCTGTAACGGAAATATATTTTCATAAAAGTCAACATTTCACGACGGGTCAACTATACCCTAAAAACCATCTCGTCAGTTGTGTGCTATCTTGTGACAACGACCATTTCAGTAACAACATTTCAAAAGGGCGAAACCTACGATCCTGCCGTTTCGGTAAAATCAACATTCAAAATTTTGCAATTTCGATCAATTCCTTTTTCCCTAAAAAAGCACGAAAACCATAAATTTTGTCAAAACGTAATAGAAAATTGCAATAATTTCATCATAGAGAGCAATTTGAAATTAATTAAGGTGTTTTTGCTATTAAAAATTAAGAAAAAGAAATTACGCCTTTTTGAAGAGCGTGCCTACATTTTCGCCCCACCGTATTCGTCACCCACTCAACCAAAACAACGGTTTCGCCCGTCAGGTTACGCCAAAAATCAGAAGTAAACAACAGATTCGCCCTGATGTTTTTTATTCATTTTTCGGGTTGTGGGTGAAACAACTATTTTATCATTGTGAAACGTTACAGTCAGTGATAATACAGTGATATTTGCAACCTCAGTGACAAAAAAATGGTCTAGAAAACCTTCATAAGGAGTCCGATTCAGGCCAAGACTCGTTGAGCCAGGATCACGGCTATGATACACAGTAAGTAGCAAGTTGGTTTGACGATATGGTCTATATTGAAGTGACGTTCCTTGAGGTGTCCCCGCCGGAAGTGGGAGACATGGCACCTGACGACTAAGCCACCCCGCGACACCATCCTGCCTTCTCAATATTTGCATAGCTTCAATGGTTACGGAGGCGATGATTTTGTACGGCATTCCTCCTAAACCTCCCTACACTAACTTTTTGTCCTGCAACTGCTCGACCCAGAATCCCCGGATGTTCCAAGAACCGTTAAATTATGGACCTTCATATCTAGATTGTGAAACCAGACCAGATCCGATACTACAATAATTGAAATTAAAAAAGTTATGTATTAAGGATTATACAAATCTGTGTTTGTTGTGGAATTGTGTTCAGAGACATCAGAAACATACATTTTATCCATTTTGAGGATTGTCAGGTTAAAATTCACTAAATTATAACGAAAATTTAGTGTTTCTAAATATACGTCGGAACTTGCAGAAAACACTACATTCGCCCCTCGTGATTGGGTGAAAACAGAAGGGCGGAAACTCATGGTACGTTCGTTTGAACAGCCAGTGCCACACTCGTCGGTGCCAGTTTTGGTTCAAACGAACATTCTATTGCAGTGTGCATGGAACTCGCATGAAACTGAAAAAATATCGAGTGAGGCACTAGAGTTTCAGTTCCAAGATGGCGGCGAAACTCGTGCGGAACTAGCGCGAGTTTCTTCAAACAAACACTTTGACAGCTCAGTGCGGAACTAGCCCTCAAACGAACGTACCATCAATTTGGTTTGTTTTGATTGATGTTGTTGATTGGCCCTTTTGTTTTTTGCTTGTAAAACTACGTATTTTCGGAATTTTGAGATGATGAAGGGTGTTTTAGAATCAGTTTTGTTCGCTTTATATGATTCTGAAAAAAACTCAGTTTGTTTACATCTGAGGGTTTCGCCCTTTTGAAAAGTTGTTACTGATTTAGTACTTTTCGAGAAAATCGATTTTTAAAGTTTGTTGGTAAATAATTTCAAAACTATTAATGATAGAGCCAAACTTTTTGAAGCAATCGGTTCGTATACTATCGCTTAACAAACGCTCCAAGTTTTAACTAATTTGGTTACACCAGTTAAAAGATACAGAATTCCCATACAAACTAAAATAGGCTTAAATCAATAGTTTAACCAAGGGGTTGGAAACTCTTAGAGCTATAATTATTATGTCAACCAGTATATCAAAATATGTGTTAGTATACTTATTCAGCAATTCCATTTCAAAAGAGCCTAAACCGAAAAAAAAGTTCCCCGATAGGGCTCAAATTTTTTCTGGGGGTCCCTTGGCCAAAATAATTAGACCCGTATTTTTTTGTTTGGCCATTAGGGTGACCTACATCGTGCTAGGGTGGTTCGAAAAATGTAAATTTTCGTCATTTTTCGCAAAAACCTCTTTATTCAAAAAATCATATCTCCGCGCCATTTCATCCGATTTTAGCTGTCTTAGACGCAAAAGAAAGATGATGAGTTTGGCTATTTGGGAAAAATAGTAAGAAGTTTCAAAAATCTAGCCTAACATTTGAAAAAGTCGCATGAAAACTTAAAATGGCGTTTTGACCGTGTCTGGACCAAAGAGCCTATGTCTGAAAATATTTTTATCGGATTCCGCGGAAAATTTCACATAACATATCAAAAAATTTGCGATGTCGAACCGTACGTTTCGGAGATATGATTTTTTGAAAATAAAAACTGGGTTTTTCGACGCGCCACGCGCAAAAACGGGAAAATGACGAAATCGGCAAAAAATCAACTTTTTCCACTAAAACTGCGATAACTTTAAAATTTCAGCGATGACCTATAGATGTTATGGTACTAAAAGTTGCGTCTTTCAATAACGAAAATTCACCCAAACATCTATAGGTCATCGCTGAAATTTTAAAGTTATCGCAGTTATCACATTTTCCAACGTGTCACGTGTCGACGTGTCACAAGTGTGCACGATCATTTTGATGATAAATTGGTCTTGTCACAAGTGTGTATTGCGATATCCGGGAAACGGAAGCGAGTTAAAGCATCTTGTAGTGTTTGTTAAGTATATTGTGAAAGCAGACAAAAATCAAAATACGAACGCAACCTGTCAAAGCTGTTGCGCCACAGGCTGATGTACACGCTAACGACAAACCACTACATTTTGGTTCGGCGCAACTGATTTTTTCGCGCAACAGAAGTGTTGCGCACTTCGGTTTGGTGGTGCGCGGATAATATCAAACGTCGACCAAAATGGTCTATGTCACAAGATAGCACACAGCTGACGATCTAGCTAAAAGAGTAATCAAAATTGCAAGGTTGTTAATTGATAACCTTATCTTCCGACAATAACGTTAACGATAATGGTTATCGAAATAGGCAAGAAAACCGTGACGTAGCAAATGAACTTAAAGAACTCAGTATTCATTTTGTGAGTGCCATTTGAGTGGTTTGACAGGTGTCAAATCGGGACTTAGCATTTTTTTGAATTTGAATTTGCTTCCGATTACGCGAAACGTCATAATCCGAGTTTTTTTTCGTATTAGTGCCCGTGTGCTTGACCGTGCTTCTGGCCGTGTTCGTGTACGTGCACCTGACCACGTAGTTGCCTGTTCCTGGTCGTTCCCGTGGCCGTGCACTAGGCCGTGTCCTTGTCCGGACTCCTGCCCGTGTTCGTGCCCGTGCTTCTGGCCGTTTTCGTGTCTCTGGCCGTGTAGGTGTCTGTTCCTGGCCATTCCCGTGGCCGTGTCCTTGCCCCGTGACCAGGAGTGTTTGTGTCCATGCGAAACGGAACATCCGGAACAAAATTATTATTTTAATTGCTAAGTGCCGGAACTGACACCTGTCAAAAAAGTTCATTCGGTTGTTTACCTTTGAGGTTAAGTTCCGAGCTTTTCTCCTTTATACGGTGATTCTATCGTCGCTAACAGTGAACATTGCGAACCGCCGGCGCTGTAGCATTAGGGTGTAATATTAAAATCGATTTTCCAGCACAGCAATTTTTCAGTTCCTTTTGGGGACCTAAACAACTCCATACATAAAGTCCGAAAATCCGAATTTAATGCGATGTTAACTTTATAAATTTTATGATTTGAGACATATCTGATTACCGTAAATCTGGGTGACTTGGATAGGTTTGAGATTTTTCCGCAAAATGAAGAGTACAAATTAAATACGTACTAAATGGTATGGAATCATATTGATCCTTTCACTGTAACTTGGATTTTGGCCGCAGTTTTCTCTCGCACTTTTGACAACAAGAATTCACAAAACTAGGCAACCGCTCGTTGTTTATTTACATTTCCAGTCGCAGTTTCCACCAAACTGATCTTTCGCACCTCAAAATTGCGAGTGACAGCTGGAAAACAAGCGATTAACCACGAGTCGCTTTGATCATTTTTGAGGAAATTCAAAACTTCCCAAGCCAGTCTGACAAGTCGCAATAGTGCGATCATTAGCAATAATTTAGTGCGAAGTCCAAGTTAGTGGGAATTGCGCAATACTGATCGTGGTAGAGAAGTGCTCAAAGTACCTCATGAAGAACTTTTCATGAAATTTTGAAAAGTTTAAAAAGTTTGTTAACTATAATTAAGAAAATGTTGATAAATAGCATTATTTTAATCTTCTCAAAGTGTCACCTCAAATCTGTCTTTAACAAGACAAACTATGACTATCAAAGGCACCCTAGTATTCAAACAAAGATCTTTTCAAATATCACATTGTTTTAAAAAGTGCAAATTCGCGTCAAATTCAAATCCATTGTTTTATCATAATTATTTAATTTCTGAAATAAATATTTTCCAAATTATAATCGTGGATGGGCCCTTTGGTTGATCAAACCGAGTTTTTGTAAGTGTGCGTGTTGTCGCCGCACGCCGCTATTCGAGTTGTCCAAATTCTAACCAATCAGAGTGTGGGTCCAAAATAGGTTCAGCGATGTCTCCTAAATACATTCAATAAGTCCAAAAAGCATCCAAAAAATGTTTTACTTGAAATGCTTATTTCAATAAAATGGTTTAATTATTTTCAATTTTCAATAGTACACTTTGTTAAGCATAAATTAAGACACAAAACAATCCTGAAACGAGCCAAATTAGTTAGACCGTTCATGAGAGCAATGTGAAATGTGTTTACACTTTGCATAGTAGGTCCAAAATAGGGCCATATACCCTATGCGATCATGGGCAGTAGTGGTAGTCTTAGAGACCACTTTTAAGATATTCAGGGACTTTCGGATAAAATAAACTACGCTCAAAATTTAAGATCTACTCAGTCTATTGCAGTAATTTTAAGAGATCGTCATCATTTCGTTCGTTTGTCATCGTTATCACCACCGCTTTCTTTCATTCGCCAAGTCACGGGGGAAAACGGTGGCCCCCAAAAAGGCCATTAAACAAACCACTTCCACTCACTCTCACCCACAACAAACCACTTCCGAAACAATCACCACACAATAGAGACGATAGCAGATTTCTCACTTCTCGGGCACTCCTCACCTCACTGCAAAGAACGAACAAACTTCAACTTCGGAGAAGCACACTTTTTTATTCGATTCGAAACGTTGATACATGTTTATTTTTGTTGCTCTTCCTTTTGTTTTTTTTTTACATTTAGTTATTACGTTGCTGGTTGAACCTTTTCAAGATTTTCATAGTTTGTTACTGATTAAAGATACAAGAGTTTGCAATTTACCACACTTAGAACACGTTAAGCCTTCATCTTCATCGCATTTTACATGATTTTTTTTTTTTCAAACGGAACTTAAAAACAGAACTCAAAACCATAACTCATCTTCCGTGCGGTGTCACTTTTTTGTTTTCTTTGAAGCTGGTGGCTGAAGCCATTTGTGCAACAGCGCGTTTTAATATAAAGTAACATTTGCAAAACCAATTTTAAAATCAGAATTTTACCAGCAAATGCTACATTCTACTATTAGCGCTTAGAAAGGGGGGGGGGAATATTTTGTCGGTCGGTGTTCCCGCCACAATGTGTAGGAGGAAAACAGCAACACTTTTGTACACTTTCCACACAAATAGAGTAAAACAAAACGGGAAGCCCAAATTGTTACTTTTTGGCACTGTTGGTCGTCATGTTCACTGGAGGAAAAACAGGCAAGTCGTCCAGAAGAAAACTTATTAAGCACAATCGTACGTTCGCCAAACTTTACACACTGAAGAGCACACTTGTTTGATGGGAGGGGGAAATTGAACGTTTGAAATCACCAAAAAAAGAAACGACACCACAAGAGCGAGAGCACTGAGAGAAGTTTGAAGGGCAGATTTGAAGGATGAAACACAAAACTTTTCAAGTTGAACAAAAGCACAAACACAAAACATTTTGGTCACATTTGACACTGCAAAATTTGTAAGGGTTGAAAATAACTTGAAGTCACCACTTTATTCCCACTGAAAACAGGCCACGCATGGGAAACTGCGCTGACCTTCAAAGCACGTTCGAAAAACGGTAATTTTGGACACCAGGAAAACTGACACTTGTTGCACGAATGTCTTTCAGATAAACTTAAAACGAATCACAAAACTAAACCAGAACAAAACATTGGAAACCACCTTTTCATTTCTTTTTGCCAGGTTCCTCAAATGCGGTCATGAACTTTCACATAACTGTTGGTTATAAATAGTTGTATTTGTTCGTTTGATCAGTTGGTCAAAACTTATTTTCATCATATTTCTACTTTCTTCATCGATTCTGGCGCAAACTGGTTGGACACTCTATCGTTTATTGCTACATTTCATAGTACTTGGTTACTGTATGGTTCCACATTTTCTTCAATTAAAACATCTTCGTCATTTACTACTAACTGGCTACTTTGAACCACTTTTGTGTTTGCAATCTCTTAATCGTCTCTTCCATTTTCAATCACTTTCATCTTCCAACGCGCGCGCGATACCACCACGGGAAAGCCACTTTCCACGGAAGTTGTGAACTAATAATAAAAGAAAAAAAACTAGCAGAGAAAAATACCCTGCGACAAAAACAATATTCTTCAATGTACCCCCTTAATGATACATTGCGACCTAGCACTTAAAAGATACATATCTCTATCTCTCTCTCTCTCTCTCTCTCTCTCTCTCGCGGGGAAGATGGCTCTCCGCGGGCCGCGCGCCCGTTTAGAGTGTGAATTACAAATCATCCTAGCATAGATCTCCGGAAACAACCGTTAGCCGTTACACTTCCACTAACTCCAACACACACGCGCAACAACAACAACAATCGACGACGACGTCACCATCTTCGCCGCCGACGATCCGGTCCCGGTGGTCGTCCACTCACACACTCGCGCGCGCGCGCACTTAACCGCCGTCGTCATCATCATCGTCAGCAGCAGCAGCAGCAGCAGCGGCAGCGGCACTTCCGTAATTATCGTTCCGGTTGCCGGTAATCGGGAAGATGGGGGTGGGTGGATGTGTGTGTGTGTGTTTGTGTGTGTGTGTGTTTTATACTTTAATGATGATTGATTGGGTGTAGTGTTGCGCCGCCGCCGCGTTCAGAAACGTAGATTTTTCTTTTGCTACTTTTTTTTTTGTTGTTGTTCTTATGAACAGTTTAGCGTTTTGAAGTTGAGAGAAAAAATGTATTCACCTGCAATGGATTAAACCCGTTAGAGATGATTTGAAGAAGCTGTGCGAGATGAATTGAGAGCGAAAAAGGCTAGAGCATGCTGTACAAACAGTTACAGTTACTGGACCCATTCTTAGCGGAGAAATTAATAAGCAATGTGGTGGGTCGTGTGAAGGAAAATGGCAGCGAACCGTTTGAAATGAATGAGGGATTAGATTCCAAGACATTTCATAATCATAAATTATTATTCAGCTAAGTATGATCTACGAAGTGTACTGAACCCGAATGCCAAATTTAAGCTTGATTGGTTGCGACACTGTTGAATCTCACCCGATTTATGTTTTTGATGGAACTAGATCAGGGGTAACCAAAGTATGGCCCGCGGGCCAAACGTGGCCCGCGCGGTGATATTTTATGGCCCGCGGGCCCATTTTGAATGATCATGTAAAATGGCCCGTTGACCACTTGTAAAGTTATTTTTTACTTTTTCAAAGTTAAGGTTTATATTAAACTTTTATATGCGCTAATCTTTTTTATTTTTTGTTAATAAAAAAAAGTTTATGATTTATTAATATTTTGATCCCCACTTTAGGATACAAAAAAATTGTTCATAATATTTAATAATTAAAACAATTTCACAGATTTCAATGTGAGTGAAACTAGTAAATATTGTCAAAACTTTCATCAAACATTTTTAGAAATATATAAAAAAAACTTCAAGTTTGACTTTGGTAGAATTTTGGAATATTTGCCAAAATATAAGTTTTCTTTATTGATTTGCAAGTCATAATAACCCTCTTATGAACTGAGTCTGAAACATACATTGCACTTCCTTCAGGATTTGAACTCATTACAGTTAGATAACGCATCTGATTGACTACCAACTGATTCAGGCAGACAAGTTGTGGAAATCTGAGGATCAAGTTTGTAGCAAATATTTTTCAAAACTTTCGTCGATGAAAATCAACCCACCCCTCTTCCATTTTTAATAAATTGGCTCGAAAACAAGGAGCAAAAATATATTTCCTAAAAACTTTAAAACTTAAAAAAAAACTTAATTTAGGTGCAATCAGCTGAAATTCATTAAATATTCATTCCTTTGCATTTAGAATCATTTGGACATGTTTAGGTTTATGAAAAATATTATAATTTCTTGTTTATTTTCGTTGAAATATATAAATGTTTTTTTCTGTTAAATGTTTTTTTGTCGATTTTTTTTTTTTTTTTTTTGAAAATAATGATTGCAGTTTAACCATACGGAAGCTTACATTTTTTTCATTGAAGTGTTGAAATTCTTGCTCTCAACGATTTTTCATAAGCCACACTAAACTTATGAATAAAATTACGCCTTTAGATAAATTATTCAACATTTTATGTCACCATTTTCGAAACAAAACATTTTTTTTTTTTTTTTTTGAAAACACAAGTACATTCAGCTAAAAACTTTTTTTCAAATTGCCTTGCTTACCTAAAACAATAAAATCAACAATACCGATAGGAAACCGTTAGTTTGTATTGTCTTTTATTTTGAATTGACATTTTTTTAAATAACTAAAATTTAATCTTTTAAATCAAAATAACGTAATTAAATTTTTTTAATAACCTTTTTTTGTAAATTTGGCCCGCAACCTCATTTGAGTTTCAAATTTGGCCCGGCCTCCAAAAACTTTGAGCACCCCTGAACTAGATAAAAATATTATATATCAGTGTTGCAAATGAGTGATAAAAAAGCTATCAATAGATTATCTCTGCACCAAAAATATCCGAGAGTATAGTGGCCGTCACTATAGCTTGTGAGATCTCTTCTTGTGTCTCGTGATTCCCAGCGATGTCATTCTCTCTCTATCACTCTTCCCCTTTTCCTCGACTTTGCGCTCTCACCGCTGAGTCTCTCAATCTCTCCAAAAACTGCAATGAGAGAACGCGAGATGGCGATTAGGATCCGACCATGCATGACGTCCCGTCAAACTGCGTTTGCGAAATTAGTTTTGTGGCGGCTTTTGTGGTTAAACGCTTTTGTGGTAGGATGATCGTGGAAGCGGGAATGAGAGAGAAAAGGAAAATATCAATCGCGAGTGGGTAAACACGAAAACGTGTTCGGCTATGTTCGGCGCTGAGAGTTTCAATTAAGAGAGAAGATCAGTTGTATTTGAGGCATGAATATTCAGGCGGGATAATTGTATTTGCTGAGAGCTGATATTTTGATATTTTAACAACCCTGTTATATATGAAGTGCGTCACGTTCTAGGGGGAGGGGGGATACTTTATGGATGACGCCTAGACTCGATTATCCGCATGTTATTTTATTACTCGCTTAATTTTCAAAAGGTCCTATGTACATAGGAAATCCATGGCGCATTGGTTGTTTTGAAAAAGTAATCCTTAAACCTTTAAAGTTTGACTAAAATGGGATCGCAGAACTCGAATTTGATGTTAGAAACAAGAAAAAAACGAAAAAAAAAATGTTTTGTTCGTGATTTGATTAACCAAAGTCCAATACACTGCCGTTCTACGCATAATTGTCCCATGTTCAAAAAAGTACAACTGAGAAAACGCGATTGAAATTTTTCGACCGATTTCTGCGTTTCTACGCATAATTGGAGCCTAACATTTCAAAAGGGCACAAAACTTTTGTAAACAATAGTGTATCCCTTTCACTCGTATGACAGTTTGCATAAGGTGTGAGAGGGATACACTCTTGTTTACAAAAGTTTTGTGCCCTAATGAAATGGAAAGCACGAATTGTCCCGTGGGTTCCTATTCACCCTATGTGTCCCTAATCGCCCCAGTTAGCAGTTTATTGCCCTTATTTGTGATTCTCTTGCTATACAACAGGTAAACAAGACATAATGCTTAGTAAAACTAATGATTCCGTGTAAGAAAATACTTGGTGGGACGATTATGCGTGGAAGTTTAACGATGGGACAAACAGACTTGTTGTTTTTTTTTAATGAGTTTCCGAACAAAGCACCAGATTTTATGTGTTTTTCTTAAAGTACACATCAAACTAAACTTAAAAATGCCATAAAGTCAAAATCGTCCAAAACTGACATGGGACAATTATGCGTAGAACGGCAGTACAGTCCTTCGGCAAATCGAACTTCGGATAATCGAAACATTGGAGAATTGAGGCTTCTGATGATCTAGTCTGGATTGTACTACGATCTTAGAGACAGGAGCTTCAACTATGGAATTGGATTTTTTTTCTTTTTTTTCGATTTTTTTTTATTTTCCCGTGTTCAGGGGGTCATTCTGCGCAACTTTTGTTCTACGAAAAACTTAACTTCTCTAGTTTTCGGTTTTTCTTGCTTCATTTTTAGCATTTTTATTTTCATTTATCATGTTTTGTTTATGTACTACACTGCCCCTGATCGCATAAATGTCTCATATGCATTTTCATCGATTTCGAGTTATTGATGCAGTTTGGTTCAAAATCGTGTGCTCTTTCAAAAGAGCCTATCCAGGTTTTTAATCGAAATGTCTAAATCACGCGGTGATACCAACATTACAAAAAAAAAGAGTACCATGGCATGACAGCAACTTTTTTTCTCTTCTAATGTTGGTGCTACTGCGCGATTTTGACATTTCGGACGTTCACCATTTCCAACGCCATCTTCGCTTAAAACTTGGATAACATCCAGTACTTTGTTCTAGAAATCAGGAGGAAATCCCGTTTTTCGCGAAAATTTAACACGTAGCCTTATGTATGGGACAAACTTCAAATGCGTTTGTCTCAGCTTGCTGTTTTTACATATGGGACATTTATGCGAACATGGGCAGTACAGTACTTGTTCGGTAACTGGGCTGAGAACGTAGCCAAGTCACCGAATGTTGCTCGTTAACTGGGCTGAACAAAAAATAACGAGGGAACCACCAATGCATATTTTCCAGATTAAATATAAAAATAAAAGTAATCGACTTTGGACAGAGCCGAGGGACATAAACTTCAAAAAATATTTGCAACGGCCTAACTTGAAATTAAACAAAAGTTTGAAAAAAGTTTTTTTATTTATTGAACATGATTTTTTGCATCCATTAACCCCTCGGTCATTTTGGTTTGTTTTGGTTTTTTGACGCTTGTCTGCTTTTTAACTGGGCTAAGGCCCAGTTATCGAGCGGCCAGTTAAAAAACAGGCCAGTTAAACAACGCCCAGTTACCGAACAACTACTGTATATAGAAGATAGAAAAAAATATAAGATAAAAAAAGCTCAAAAATCACAATAGTCTACATTACTTTTAGAAACTACCCGTTAACCACAATCGCAAGCAATGTTAGTAAATTTTGCATTTAAGCCAATTCCCCTCCACAACTTACCTCACGTGCTAACGGTGCCCGTGTCCACTCCTCCTCAGGCGGTTCCTCCCTTGACGACCACGATCACCAGATGGTCCTCCTTCAGGCCCTCCTCGGTCAAATTGTGGCAGGTGCGCTTCAGCAGCTCCGTCGAAAAGTCACAGGGCGGGAACGAGTACAGCACACCGGTCGCTTCGGTTTCCTTGTTCAGCAGCGAGATGACGCCGGCGGCTTCCTTCTGCTTGAGATACGAAACGAGGTTGCGCAGCGGACGCGTCTGAACGCTGGCGTCGTCCGACGAAGCTACGGAAGAGGTCGAGCCCGGCAGCCCGAGGAAGATTGCGTGTGACGACGACGTGGAAATGCGCTTCTGGACATCCTCCAGCTTCGGTTGATCCAGCCGGAGACGCTGCGTGATGCGAAGGTGATGCTTGCCATCTTCGTCCTTCATTAAGCTTTCGACGATGTCGTTGTCGCCGTCGGTCAGATGGAATTTGGCCGGGAAGAGCGAACTCTTCAAGATCAAAGCGCCCTGCCAGACGGTTGAAGATTTGCGTGCAACTTCGGGAAGTGTTCGTGCGCTGGACAGCATACCATTTCTACGCGATGACGAGTCCGAGTCGGAATCTGCCGGACTGCGGCGACGTGGCGAGCGTGATCGAGATCTATCAATACCGGGTTCGCGGGAACCGGAACGACGGCGTGAGTCGTAGTCACCGTCAGCAGGGCCCCGGCGCCATTCGTCTCCGCCTTCACCGTGTGGTGGTCCATCGCGATGGAAGCCTCGGAATCCACCACGACCACCACGGAAACCTCCCCGGCCACGGAACGGCCGTCCACCGTATCCACCGTAGCCAGCAGCATCATCATAAGGTGGAGCACTGCCACCTTCCGGATACTCGTAGTCTGGTCCACGGCGATATTCACCGCCATCTTCGAAACCTCCGCTTCGCTTGGGGAATGGCGGTGTGGTGCCGTTGTCGGCAAAATCTAAACGAATTCGACGATCCGGAGCTCCCAGCGGGAAACCACGCATTTCCTTTACAGCAGCCGTTGCGGCATCGATGGAATCGTACAGAATATAAGCTTGAGTGTCGCCCTTGTTGTATTCGATCTTCTTGATCGCTCCAAATCGATCAAACTCACGTTCCAGCTGGGTAACCGATGTCCATGCACCCAAACCGCCCACCCAGATGCGAGTGGTCGGTGTGGCCTTTCCGTAGCCGATCTTACACTGGAACTTGCCAATGTACTGACCGGACAGTTCAACCTTGGCACGATGAGCCATATCTAGCGTTTGATAACGGACGAAAGCAAATGCGTTTCCGGTGCCGGGCGGAGGACGTTTAATGTCGATGTCCTCAACGATGCCGTACTTGCCAAAAATGCGGCGCAGTTCGTCGTCGGAAATGTTAATTTCCAAGTTGCCGGCAAACAGCGTCCTCGTCGCAAGCGGATCCTCCTCGGGTTGAACATGGTGCAGATAGTTGGGGAACTTGTCCTTCTTGCTGTTGTCCGGCTTTTCGAACGGTGCCCTCGGACGAGGCATGTAGGGCCTTGCCATGTAATGATGGTGAGCCGGTCCGGGATGCATGTGGGGAGGTCCGTGGTGGTGCATCGGTGGCCCACGTGGCATGTACTCGTGGTGCATTGGTGGTCTGAAATCCGCATGATGCATTCGGCCTGGTGGAGGCCCTCCGTAACTGTCATAAGGATGGTGCTCTGGACGACGACGATCCGGTGGCGGTACTCCGGGGGAACGGGCGTAGTAGTGACGATCATAATCCTGTGGCGAAGAAGGTCTACGATTGGTTTCGGGTTTGGCCGACTCAAAAACAGGCTCCACCAGAGCGGCCCTTTCGTACAAGACAATTCGGGACTTGGCATTCTTTGCTTCCTTTGCATCCTCTGACGTACGGAAGCAAACGTATGCTACCCGTTCGTCCAGATCATGCGAAATTCGTATGCTAAAGTCCCCAAATTTCTTGTACTCACGATACAATGTTTCTTTAATAAACTCATCTGACGCCTTCGGGTGCAGAGCACTAACGCACAGTACCTTGTACGAATATCGGTCACTGCCACCATCCCGCGCACTTCGGGAATATTCCTCCCGGTGCGGGGAAGCATAGCGAGTACTGCCTCCACGGGGACTCGGGGAACGAGCTACGCGACGACGCATCCTGTCTGGGGTGACCCGTTCGTCTGAGCTGCCTTCGTAACGTCCAATACTGCCGCGCCTTTTCGTTCTTGGTGGGGAGTCGCGCGAGGCGCTACGTTTCATGTTACGTATCTTCACAGTTATACGATCTCTGTCGGCTGACCGGTTGCTACTCATGGGCCGTCTTCATCAAATCTGGCTTGAGTTGGCGAGCTGGCGCGGTCTTTGCGAAAGCACGGACGAACTTTTGCAAAACTTTTGCTTTCCCAAATCTGTAAAGAACAAAACAAACAAACCAAACAGTCAAACTGCCTTTTAGAGCGAAAGAAAACAAAACATGTAACCCCTCAACAAACTGACAGGTCACTCACGCACAAGAATGAACACTCGTCACAAAACTGTTCACGGGGCACTCAACCGGTGATTCACTGCGGTGCGCATGAACCTGCCGATGCTAAAGCGTAAAACAAAATGGCGTCGTATTTTATTCAATGCAGCAAAGAAAAAAATAAGATTTCAGTTTAAATACATCGATTGCCATCAAAACTAAGTACAAACTACAAATAATTACCCAATATTACATCAGTAAAACCAACTAAAGTATCACACAATGCAAATTGTGGAGAGCAAACCTCAAAGCCGTATGACGCCCAACGCCGACGCTGAAATGACGCCGCGTTGCAAATGCGTCGATTTTCCACCTAAATTCGTCACTACTTCAACAACATTCACAATCAATAACACTACTCACCCAAAATCGATCGGAAAATACTGGTCACAATCACTTTTTACAGAATTTTCAACTGTAAAAATAATTCCGCACGATCCGCACTTCCACACTGGTCGAGCACTGAAAATGGAATGACTTTTAGGTTTGACGGGCAGACGAAATGAACATTAATGAGTGCCACGCAGAAAAAAAAAGATTTACCGCCAACCGGCTACCCGGCACTGAAAATGTACATTACACTGGTAGGCAAAATATATTTTCACATACCTATCAAAACTTAAAGAAAAGAGCGCAAAAAAACGGGTAAAAGCTTGAGGATCAACCACGATTTAATCTAGAGTATGGCTAAGTGGGGCAAGACCAAGGCCCATGTTCGCATCAATGTCCCAAATGCAAATTGCGGTAATCCACGCTCCATACAAAAAAAAATTTGTTTTGTATGAAAATTGTCCACGATGGGGGTGGGGAGGGATTGAGACTTTCAAAAAAAGTGTGGTTTATGGATGGTCCCTTTAAAATAAAACTCTAGGTTTTCTTGCCACTTTACCCTTATTTTTTTCACTTCAACCTATCAGGCAATTTAAGGGATTACATACATGTAAAAAATAATAAAATTTCATATTACAGAAAATTTATTAAATCAGCTTAAAAGATGATTTTCAATCACTCCTGAAAGTTTCATGAAGATATTTCATGATTTAACTCGTGATTTAACTGAGTTTGAGACGATTTAAGCTCAAAATTTTGCCAAGCGCAAAGCGAGCTGTCAAACTTTGAGAGCGTTTTTCTCTGAACACCAAGTTGTTTTACGGGAGCCACGATATCTCGAGATGGAACGGACCAAATTGGCTGAAATTTTTGGGTGAAGACGGTGAAGACTCCCAAGATAATATTATGTCCCGTGTGCATGACGAAGCCCGATTTTAAAATTTTGAATTTTCAAAAATTAAAAAAATCAAAAACTGGCGATTTTTTATATGAAAAACTGATAAATATTTTTATCATTTTTTTTAATAATCTTTTTGAAAATCAGACTTCGTCATGCACACGGGACCGGTTTAACGAGTCTTCACCAAAATTTTGAGCCGATTTGGTCGAAGCAATGTTGAGATATCGTGGCATCCGTTTTTTGAAACTGCTAACTTCAAATAGCTATATCTCGGCAATGATACAACCAAATGTCTTCAAATTTGTTTTGTTAATTGATTGAAATGTATTTCTGAATGCCCTGAAAACAGATTTTGAAAAAAGTTTAAGTGTGTGTTCAAACCAACCTCTGACATTTTTGCCGATTTACATATATATAACCCCTTAAAATAGTTCGCTTGTGCGAGTTCGAGAAACGTCATATAAAAGCTCTATCCAGATTTTTAAGCGAAGATGGCGTTGGAATGGTGAACGCCCGAAATGTCAAAATCACGCAGTGGTACCAACATTACGAAACAAGTGTGACACGGTATGACAGCCATACTTTGTTTCTAATGTTGGTGCTACTGCGCGATTTTGACATTTCGGGCGTTCACCATGCCAACGCCATCTTCGCTTAAAAACCTGGATAGAGATAATATTGCTGAAGTCAGCACGCTTTCGCCGAAACGTGCAGTGCGCTCCAAAATCATTCTGAACGTTTTTGAAACGACGCAGATTACAAATTGAAGCATATATGGACCATCCACAAACCACGCGGACACTATTTTTGTAAATCCCAAAACCCCCCCCCCCCCCCTCCCTCCCTCGTGGACAATTGTCCATACAAAAAAACTTTTTTGTACGAAGCGTGGACAATCGCCATACACCTCCACCCCCTAAACTGTCCACGTGGTTTATGGATGGTCCCATAGTGGCAATATCGAAAACACGTATGGGAGAGAAAATTAGTTCAGCGAACCTGAATGTAGATCAGGGCCCCGGCGATGGCCTGATATGAGCTACCGAACAACAATGACACTATGGCGTCGTTTGTTTACAAACATGAGATTGATTCTAGACCAGAATTTGCTTTATCAATTTTTTTCAATTTTAACCTCTTTTATCGCGATTCTGATCAAGATTGCACAGCAAATCATCGTGCTTTTAGTGTATCTTTAGTTTCCACATTGATTCGCTGTGGATTCGTGTTTAAATTTTGAAATTTAACATACATTAAAATAAGTTGCAAAATTTCCTGCTTCAGCCATGTATAAGGCTACCAACTGTACGGATTTTTTCCTTACCGTACAGATTTTCGACCTTCTCCGCGGATTTTTAACAGACCGGAATTTTTGTACGGAATTTTTCGCATAATACGGATTTGTACGGAATTTTAACAACTTTTTAAAAATTTCATTGCTTTTTTGATTGGGCCAAAGCTTTCTCTAATTAGATATTTTTATTTAACTGTCAGTTTGATTTTAAAGGGATACCTTGCATAATTTTCCGGGTTTTCCTCAGTTCAAACTTGATTGTCAATGATTGTTCTTTTCAAAATCCTTACAAAACATATTTATTAAATTAAAGATCAAATTTTGGCTTGTGAAAACCTTGTGTTGTGCTTGTATTTATAGGATCTCTAGAAATGTTTTCGTGAAAACACTAACAGCGATATTATTCGTAAAAGCAAACTTGACATTTCGTAAACTTTTAAACGTTTAACAAAAATATTTTTAATTCCCAAATTCCAAACATATCTAAATACAGTGGACTCTCTGGCTTCTCTTCTCGATGACAATATTGCTCCAGCTGTCAATAAAATTTTCAGTCCCTTAAAGAAGATTGCTTGGATTTTCCGTTCTATAATTTGATAACTCCCTCTCTCGACGGTCTCTTCAATATCGACAACTGTAGTTCCTTGACAGTTTTGTTATACCATGGTGTCATATCGGTAAAGTACACTGGTTGGTCACTTTTTTAGTTTGTACCCCGTTGGTTGGTCAAGGTCAAACTAAAGAGTGACGAACTGTCACTTTTTACACGGCGCTCACGCACACTATCAAAACAAACGTTTGGTAGTGTGTGTGAACTCCGTCTAAAAGGGGTGTCAAGCTTAAAAGTGACCCGTTCGTTTGACAACAGTTGGTGTCAAACCATCGGGGTTTGAGTACGGATTTTGGCTCAGCAAGAGTTGGTAGCCTTACACTGAGCAAAACTCACACAGCGCATCGAAGTGCTTCGCACATGATCTGACCCTGCAGTACAGAGCACTCAAATATCAATCGCAAAACACTCGAAATTGCGGTGATTGGCCATCTAGGGGACGGACAGATCGGTCAATACATTATCAACGCATTAAAATAATTGGTCAGCATATCGACATTTCGTCAATATATTAACGAAATCCCACCATGCCTTTAAAAACCTTGGTGAGTTGAAATGTCAGTTGAAATCAAATCAAAACAAAACAAATTTCACCGGTTACGACGTCGTTCCAGAAAACCGAACAAAACCCGTGGAATCGGTGGCCGGGGAAGGTGGTGACGATGCAGAGAAAGTCAAGTCAGGTGTGTTTCCTCTTCCTCCGCCGCAAGAGTGCAGTCTGGAAAATGAGATGGTTCTTGGAAATGTAGGATAGTTGCTTAAACAATGGCCGTGTGGTGTCTGATCGATTGCAGATCGAACCGTCCCGTTCCATTAGATCGTGGTCAATCGCGATCCCGCAGCCATTAGCCATTTGCAGGAGTTCTCGTTCCGAGTCCGGGTCTGCGACGTCCACCAACTCCGGCCCAGATACGTCCTCTTGCGAATGTGTTTTGACAAACACGAAAAAACAGTCCTTGTTTTGGGAGACAGATTTTCTAACGAGAAACCATTTTTGAAGACGCGCAATAAAGTTTTGTTTACGTTTCTTCCCCGGCAGATAGTTCTATCAGAATCGACGGCTCCGATTCTGTGGTACCCTGTGCGGGTTCAGGAGTGCGCTACGTGCAGGTGCACCCTGTGGACGAGCTGTCAGTCGAGGAGTTAAGGAAAATCAAATAACACGTGTGCTACTAACTACTGTATACTAAAGTTCGAATAATAAACGATTGCAACCGAGATTGCAACATTGGCGACGAGGCGGGCGCTCTAGAACCCAGGGTAAGAAAGAATTTGTTCGTTATTCATAAAAGGAAAAGACGTAAACATAAAAATTAATCTTGCTTTTTAAAGCAGCCGGACGAAGGCATCCGCCGCTCAAAGGCATCCGCCGGTCGAAGGCATCCGCCGATCAAAGGCATCCGCCGCTCAAAGGCATCCGCCGCTCAAAGGCATCCGCCGCTCGAAGGCATCCGCCGATCAAAGGCATCCGCCGCTCGAAGGCATCCGCCGATCAAAGGCATCCGCCGATCAAAGGCATCCGCCGCTCGAAGGGATCCGCCGCGCAAAGGCATCTGGCCGGTCGAAGGCATTCGCTAGACGGAACATCCACCGCACGGAGTAGGAAAGCTAGAAGCAGTACCAGCTGCGCCGGAAGAGGCAGGACGTACGAAGGTCGTCCACCACAAACATGTTTTCTCGGAACTGATTCGGCAAGACGATTCAGGAAACCAGCAAGGTAAAAGTTTTAGTTTCAAATGCTAAGTGAAATTTTCTGAGTATTTTCATTCTATTAGGATGGAAAGGTTCGAAATTCCCCCGTTCACATTCAAGACGCTGCCGGCGAACGAAGTTCGTGACCAATGGGTCCGCTGGAAGCGAAATTTCCAGTATGCAGTTTTTGCCAGTGGAGAAACGAACAAAACAAAACTGAAGTACATTCTTCTGGCACGGGCCGGTCCTGACCTTCAGGATGTTTTCCAAACAATCCCCGGAGCCGACGTGGAAGCGGACGATACGAATGGAGTGGATCCGTACAAAGTTGCCGTTGAAAAGCTCGACGCTTACTTTGCTCCAAAGCACCACGAATCGATGGAGCGGAATATCTTCTGGACGATGAAACCAGACCAAGGAGAGTCCATCGAAAAGTTCCTGTTCAGAGCTCAAGAGCAAGCCAACAAATGCAACTTTGGCAAGACACAGCAAGAATGCCGCGAAATATGCGTGATTGACAAGATCACATTGTTTGCCCCGCCGGACTTGAAGGAGAAGATACTTCAAACGGACAAGAACAGCCTGGATGATGTCCTCAAGATTGTCTCAACGCACGAATCCGTGAAGTATCAGGCCAGCCAGATGGTAGCAGCAGGACCGTCCGGTAGTCGTCAACCATGCCTGGTCCCGGTGGAAGTGAACCGAATGCACACACATCCACCAAAGAACCACGCTGTTGAGTGTTCAAGGTGCGGCAAACGCGGGCACTTGGGAAATGACCCAAGTTGTCCAGCGCTCAACATCCAGTGTAACCGTTGCCAGAGAATTGGACACTACGAGCAAAAATGTCGAACAGTCATGGCGAAGGGCGCAGTGAGCCGAGCTACGAACTCAACCCCAAAACCAAAGCGCAGTTTTCAACGAGTACGACCAGTAGATGATGAGAACATCGTTGACGAGGGGGGAGACAAAAGTTTCATATTCTCCATCGGAGATGGTGACGAATTTCTGTGGATCAAGATTGAGGCATCATGACGCAAGTGCTGATTGATTCTGGAAGCAACAAGAACATAATTGACGATACGACTTGGAAGCGTATGAAGGTACAAGGAATCGAAATTCGAAATGCTACCAAGCAGGTCGACAAGCAGTTCAGGGGATATGGCAAAGACGCACAACCACTCAGCGTCATTGGAATGTTTGATTCTACAGTCGAAATCCAGAATGAGAATCAACAGATGCAGGCTGAAGCACGATTCTACGTCGTCGCAAATGGAAACCAGCCGCTGCTCGGGAAGGAAACCGCCCAGGAGCTCAACGTACTAAGGCTTGGGCTGCCGGGTCAAGATGACCGGACCTGGATGGTAAGTTTGATTTTAATACTGCTAGGTCATTTCTTTCATCAACTTAAATATGTTTCAAGATTGAGAACAATAGCCCGTTCCCCAAACTGAAGGGAATTAAGCTCCGCATTTCGGTTGATGGCTCGGTAACTCCCGTCGCTCAGCCAGCAAGACGACCACCCCTTGCTCTGCTGAGTCGCATTGAGGAGAAGCTGAACCAACTGGAATCTACGGACATAATCGAGAAGGTAGAGCAGTACAGCGACTGGGTTTCACCCTTGGTGGTGGTGGTTAAAGATAATGGCGACTTGAGACTGTGTGTTGATATGCGCCAGGCGAACCGTGCGATCAAGCGGGAACACTTTGTCATGCCGACAGTTGACGATATCTTGCCTCGGATGAACGCAGCAAATTTTTTCACCCGGCTGGACGTCAAGGACGCGTTCCACCAGATTGAGCTGGAGGAAACGTCACGCTCGATTACTACCTTTATTACGCACCGCGGCATGTACCGATACAAACGACTAATGTTCGGGATCAGCTGTGCCCCGGAACAATACCAGAAAATCATGGGACAGCTACTGGCGGGGTGCGACAACTGTGTGCATTACATCGATGACATCATTGTGTTTGGACGCACAGAAGAAGAACACGATCGTTGTGTGGAAAAGGTGCTAACCGTACTAAAGAGCCGTAACGTTCTGCTGAATCTCAAGAAATGTTTGTTCAAAGTGACTGAGCTCGATTTCCTTGGTCATCACATTTCGGACAAAGGCATACGACCAGCTGACGATAAGGTGCGAGCGATTCGAGCCTTCAGATCTCCGCGAAATGTCGAAGAACTTAGGAGTTTCCTGGGACTAGTCACTTACGTCGGAAGATTCTTGCCGGGTCTTGGGACAATTTCGGCTCCGCTGCGAAAGCTTACTCAACGAGACGTTAGCTTCAGCTGGGAAAATCAGCACGAGCAGGCTTTCTTGAGGTGGATTTTCATATTTTTCATGTATTTCTTGGCATGCTTAAAATTTCAATTACAGGTTGAAAACGATGATTTCGGACGTCAAGAACTTGAGTTTTTGACAACTCCTTCGTACAAGAGTCGTCGCGGATGCATCTCCGGTAGCACTGGGCGCTGTTTTGTTGCAATTTGAATCCTCAACCGACGACAGCCCAAAATTTATTTGCTACGCAAGCAAAAGTTTGACATCTACCGAGCAGCGATACTGCCAGACCGAGAAAGAGTCCTTGGCGTTGGTTTGGGCGGTCGAACGATTTGCGCATTATCTCATCGGTCGGACGTTTGAATTAGAGACTGACCACAAACCCTCGAAGCAATTTTCTCACCAACATCACGCCCATGCTTGAGGATCGAACGATGGATTCTTCGTCTACAATCGTTCAGGTTCCGAGTTGTCTACCGGAAAGGGTCATCTAACATTGCTGACTCTTTGTCGAGGCTAACCGTGCATTCCAATGACAACGAAGATATCGATCCTGATGAGAAGTTCCTGATTCTGACCGTGTTGGAATCAACGGCGATCGATATTAGTGAGATTGAGGACGCGACCATTCACGATCAAGAGCTGACCCTCGTGAAGGATAGCTTGCGCTCAGGAATTTGGAAGTACCCGGAGATCAAAGTGTACGAAACCTTCCAAAACGAACTTGGATTGGTCGGAGAGCTCGTTGTCAGGGGCAACAAGATGATCGTTCCGTCAAGTTTGCGCAGGAGATTCCTTGAACTGGGACATGAGGGACATCCAGGAGAATCCGGAATGAAGCGGAGGTTGAGAGACAGAGTATGGTGGCCAGGAATGGACAAGGTCATCAAGAAATGGATTACTGATTGTGAGGGCTGCCGACTAACAGGACTTCCGCAGAAACCAGAAGCGATGCAACGAAGACCACTGCCCCTGGAAGCTTGGGTGGATGTTGCCATCGATTTTCTTGGCCCGCTTCCTTCTGGGGAGTACCTCTTCGTAATCGTTGACTACTTCAGCCGCTATAAGGAAATCGAAATAATGACCAAAATCACAGCGAAGGATACCGTTGATCGACTTCGTGCCATTTTCAAGCGGCTGGGGTTCCCGAGGACAATCAGTCTCGACAATGCGAAGCAGTTCTTGAGTTCGGAGTTCCGGGACTATTGTAGGGAATGCGGTATAACCCTGAACTACACAACACCGTACTTCCCGCAGCAAAATGGAGAGGTCGAAAGGCAAAACAGATCATTGCTGAAGCGGCTGCAGATCAGCAACGCTTTGAAACGAGACTGGAAGCAGGACCTTGACGAGTACTTGACGATGTACTACTCTACGCCGCATTCCATAACCGGAAAGACACCGTCGGAGTTGATGCTGGGACGCACGATTAGAACCAAACTTCCGTTCTTGAGGGAAATTGAAACCGCTCCGCCAAACGAAGAGTTCTGTGATCGCGATGCTATTGCGAAGAAACATGCTTGTGACCGTGAGAACATCAAGCGGAACGCGAGACCTTCGTCGATTCAAGAAGGGGATAAAGTGTTGATGCAAAATTTACTACCCGGAAACAAGCTCACGACAACCTACTCTCCGGTCGAGTATACTGTTGTACGGAAATCTGGTACACGTTGCACAGTACAGAGCGAGGATAGTGGAACAACCTATGAGCGAAACTCTTCGCATCTGAAAAAGATTCCAACTTCACTGCCAGCGGAATCTGTAGATCTAACATCAACTCGCTCATCAACATCTCCATCTAACTGTTCTATTTCGCAGGAACCACTCCGGGAAGATTCTCCACCAGCACCATTGGATACCTCACCGAAGCCTGCTGATATCCCTAATATTCCGTCAAGGCCAAAGCGAGTTTGCAAACGTCCGCTGAAGTTTGATGATTACGTTGATGTTCCGCTCGATCAATAAAGGAAGGGAGATGTGGTACCCTGTGCGGGTTCAGGAGTGCGCTACGTGCAGGTGCACCCTGTGGACGAGCTGTCAGTCGAGGAGTTAAGGAAAATCAAATAACACGTGTGCTACTAACTACTGTATACTAAAGTTCGAATAATAAACGATTGCAACCGAGATTGCAACAGATTCCAAATGGCCAGATCATCTTGGTGTTGAAAATGCACCCGACTGGCGAGATCGAGTTCAACAACAAAACGGTATTCGAAAGCTTAATTTACACAGAAAAAAATATGTAAATTTACACAGCATGTAATTAATACGAAGAAGTCCGGATTTTTTAGAAAAGATGTGCTCGGTTTGAGTTCTAGATGATAAAAGGGAAAGATTTATTCAACCTCACAGCGAAGTCGTTTCAGAACGTTACGCTCTACGTTTGACATTTGCGTTCTAATTTAGTACAACGAACGAGGGGTGTACATAACAACTCCTCCCTCTTTTAGCAAGAAAGATTTCTAATGAATACAATTCAATTTAGTTAATTTATCTGAACGAATTTGTTTTTTTTTTCCTAATTCTCTGATATCACTTTTAATGATTATTTAATTTAAAAAAAATCCTAGTCTTCTGAATTCACTAATTATATTGATAATTCAAATCATGAATCGGCTTTCTGAGCCTTTTTGATCTACGTGGATACTCTTCAGGCAATTCTGCCGTAAGCGCACTTCTTTTTCTTCTTTTTCCTCCAGCCATCACCGGAAATCCTCGAAATTCTTCTTCCGAACTAATATCTGCTGCAGCCGTACAAACTGCTTCCTCCTCGCCCTCGTATTCGCCGTGCACCACTGGAAACAGGTGCACATTCGGGCGCTCCTTACGCTCGTGATGGGGTTTAAGCTGCATCTTGTGGGCCATCACCCGAGCGCTTCCAACCGACACCTGGAATAAGTTTTTGGAAAATTGTTTTAGAAAATGTGCTCTAATCCATTTGTTTGGGATATGCGCATTATGGTTTTTGTACCATACAACATCCCCTGGAATCAGATCTTTTAAAAAGTCATTAGAAACTTCCACATCCCTAAGACAATCATCTAGGTTTTCATCAGGCGAGGATTGTTGCTTGAGAAGATGCTGCTTATAATTGTTTTTGGGATTAAGTAAATCAAGCAAAGTTTTAGGTTTATAATTGAACACCTTTTCCGCAGGAAGTTGCCCGGTACTAGAAACTACATTGTTCCTATAATTCATCAAAAACAAACTAATCTGGTTCTCCAAATCAATCTCAGCCATTGCAGGTTCTAGTAAAAACTTCTTTAAAACATCCTTCGCAGTTCTCACCAGCCTTTCAGCTTGGCCATTACTAGATGGATTATATGGTGGACTTTTCAACACCTTAATGCCCTGTTTTTCAAGAAATGAAACAAATGCATGAGAATTAAATGGAGGACCGCCGTCCGATACCAAAACATCTGGTAACCCAAATCTTGCAAAATATGCAACCAATTTCTGCAATACTTTGGCACAATCCGTACCTTTCTTCATCCACTCAATCTCTAACCACTTTGTGTTTGAATCCACAATTAAAAGAAAATTGCTATGAGAAAAATGGAAAAAATCAATATGTATCCTACTAAATGGTCTTGTTGTTGGAGTCCACTGAGACAAAATTTTTGGTTTTGGCACCACTGCCATGCTAGCGCATACATCACAAGTTGAGACAAAGCTTTCAATATCTTTGTTTATACCAAACCAATAGACATGTTTTCGTGCTAACTATTTCATTTTCACTATTCCTGCGTGATTGGCATGCAAAAGTGTCAAAATTCCGCTTTGCATTAAACGTGGTATAACCACCCTGTCCTAGAGACCCTAAATAGGGAGACTGGTCTAAGCTTGCTAAATCGATCTGGCAACGTATGTTTTGAGCTTGGCAACACTGATAAGTTTTGCTGTGCGTAAAGGCAAATGCTCGTTTGGATACGTCAAACTCGCGTCTGTTTGGGTACGTCAAATTCACTTCGTCCAGTCTCCCAATTTAGGATCTCTACCCTGTCCTGGTACAAAACGCACCCTTCAACTACTTCCAAATCTTTCTGATTTGCAAAAACGTCCATTAAGCGTTTGTCAAACTTAAGCGGCCAACCATCACGCAGATAGTTAATAATTTGTTGTAAATAAACGTCGTCCTTTGTCACCTTCGCAACCATAACATAATCTATTGGCAATGTGTTACTGAAATTTATGCTCCGAACAAAATCTTGATCTAACTCAGCAGGCACCGCCTGCTCCAATGGAAATCGCGAACAAAAATCCGCATTTCCCATTTTCGCAGAAGGCCTGTATCTGAGCTCAAACTTGTAAATGGACAGCTCCAAAATATAGCGTTGAAGTCTCGTTACAAATATTGAGTTTTTGCCCTCCTTGCCGAAAATCCCCAGCAAGGGTTTGTGATCAGTGTAAGCAATAAACTCTTGTCCAAATAAATATTTATGAAATTTCTTAATAGTACAAACTAATGCCAAAGCTTCCAAATGCAGAATTGGATACTTTTTTTGTGCGTCATCTAAACTAAAAGAGGTAAAACCAATTGGTTTTTCAACCTTGTCAATTACATGAGCAATTACTCCTCCCAGACCATAGCCCGAGGCGTCAGACACCACAACAATTTCTTTATGGGGATCATAAAACTCCAAAATATTGGCTTTAATCAAAGATTGTTTACTTTCTTGAAATGCCGTGTCACAATCATGACTCCAGACAAATTTAACATTTTTCCTCATCAAATTGTAGAGATGATATAACTTGGAAGATAAATTAGGCACAAATCTGTTATAATAATTAATCAATCCCAAATAAGACTTTAGTTCATGTACATTTGTAGGCACTTTAGCTTTTTGTATAGTTGAAATTTTGTCAGGGCTGGTCATTAAACCTTTCTCCCCAATAATATGTCCCAAATAATTTAACTCAGGCACAAAAAATTTGCACTTTTCCCAATTTACTTTAATGTTTGCCTTCGCAAGTCTGTCCAAAACAATTAACAGCTTCTGACGACAATCATCAACATTCTCTCCTGCTATTAACACATCATCCAAGTAACAGAAAACATTTTCAATGCCACCCAATATTTGGTCCATGACAAATTGAAAAATTGACGCACTAGGAGAAGCCCCCTGTGGTAAACGGTTATATGTAAACAAACCTTTAATAGTATTAATAACCATAAATTTTCTGGACCTCTCCGATAAAGCAAGTTGAGTATAAGCTCCCTCCAAATCCAAACAACAAAAAACCTTGCAATTTGCCAATTTAGCAAATAAATCACATGCAACCGGCAAAGGATAGGAATTTGGAACCAACACCTTGTTGATTGAGACCCTGCAGTCAATCACCAATCTAATCTGATTATCTTTTTTCATTACAACAATAACAGGAGACGCCCAGTCACTCGACTTTACCGGAGTTATCACATTTTGTTTCTCCAATCGATCTAAATAAATTAAAACTTTCTCCCTTAACCTGTAAGGTACGTCATAAGCCTTTTAAAAATGGGCACATCACTCCTCAAAACCAATTCAGCTTCAAAACCTTTAATAGGAGTAGAAAAATCCTTAATGAAAACCTCACCATAATCATTTTTAATTTCCTCAATCAATTCTTCACGTTTTGGTGTAGTTAAACTATTGACTTGTTCATCAACAATCAAATTGCTAGAAAAAATTGCCTCCATTGAGAGAAGAAAATATCCATCCAGTTCCTGCCAAAAAGTGGAATAAATTTAAAGTTTGAATTCAAAATAAGAAGCTTCAAAACATGTCTAGAACCATTGAGCTCAACTAACACATCTGTTTCTCCCTCAATTTCCAGCTTGTTTCCGTTCACCACCAAAAGTTGCTTATCACATTGTTTCAAAGGTTTGTCAAAAAGAGTAAAATATTGGCTCTTGCCCATCACAGTAACCGTAGAACCACAATCTACTTCCATCGACACCAAAATATCATCAAGTTTGACATTCATCAAACATGGCTCACTAATCTTATTAATGGACTCCACACACATACACTGCAATTCACCTGAGTTCCATTCGGAGTAACTATCATCGCTGTCACTTCCAGCCATGTCGCCAGCTGTTGTCAATCGACCCATCATGTCCGTGAGCTGCTTCTCTGAACTGGTTCCAGGTTTCGCTAGATCTACAAATTTGACCACATCACGCTTCAAATTCTTGAGAGTAAAACACTTGCGTTTCACATGGCCAGGAACCCCGCAATATTCACAGACTACCACAGATTCCTCTTCTAACTCTGGCTGAGAACCTTGCCCATATCTACTGTTTGATTCATTATTTCTAAAATTTTTGTTATTGTAACGGTTCGGTTGTTGATTGTTTCTGTTGTTGTTGTTTGTGTGATTGGCATTGCGATTATTGTATTGTGTGTTGTATCTGCCAGAATAGCGATGATTTTGATTACGATGATAAAAATTGTTCGCATCACGTCTGTAGTTATTATTATTGTTGTTATTTTGTGGCTGAGAGTTTTGCCTAATGTACGGACGAAAACCTAATCTCTCATGCACCGATCTACGAAAGTTGTTCACTTGCCCAGAAGAACGAAAATTATGTTGTTGTGGAGAATATTGATCGATAAACCCGACAGGAAGATTATAATAATTGAAGTTGTTGTTGTTATTGTTCAATGCATGCGCGTTATCCCTGGCTATATTCCACGTCGTAATTAGTTTATCCATTTTATCTAACGTTAAACCTTCCTCCTTCAACAACATTTCCTTCAACCGATCATCCCTTAAGCCCGCCAAAATGCGGTCTTGGATGGCCACATCACGAAAGGCACCGAAACCACAAAAATCCGCCTGCAGCTTGACGGCCTGTACAAATTCTTCTGCCGTTTCGTCAGGCTGCTGATTACGCAGACTCAACCGGAATCTTTGAACAAGGTCAGGTTCTACCCTATCTAGCTTCAATTTAAGTTTGGCTTCAATATCGTTGAAGGTTGCATTGGCCAAATCCTTCTCATTATAAATCGTTTTAAGTTGAGTAAATAGATAAGGACCGCATAAATTCATAAAGTGAGCTTTTTGTTTTTTAGAATCTGTCACGTCATTACCGTCGAATGTATATTTCAGACGGCAAATCCAGTCCGAAAACGAAGAACCCTTGCGGAACGGCTCGATGGATGAAACCATGCCTCCTTGGCTCATTTCAACAAACTTCAATCAATAGTTTTAAAAAAAAATCAAAAAAAAAAAGCACAAGGAGACCTATTAGTCTGGCTCAAAATCAATATATATAAAGGTTTGAAGTGACTCACCCACACAGCGGCAACTTAACCTCAAAAAATCAGCGCTTCCAGGTACTGCAACACGTGGCTCGTTCCCCGCTCACCCGTAGCGACAGAAATTACCAGCCGGTCACCTATCAGCTTCCGACAACGTCGAAATCACTTGGTTCTGTTCCGAAATCACCGGAAGGACAATCCACCGCCTCGTTGATGATTCCCGACACGTCACAAAAGGCAGAACACACCGCCCCGGCCAGAAAACACCAAAATGTCCGGCTCCTCGGATCGACCCTGTTAAAACAAAAGATTACACTCTTATTACTCTTCAAACAAAGATATTAGACCTGCCGTAAACAGGCAGTCGTTAAAAATTAATTATTGTTATAGTTTCAATAATAAAAAAAGAGGTTCTACACCACGAACACTGCACTTTTTTTTTTGCTTAACCGTCTACAGAAAACTCCAAAAAAAACCACTTTTTCCACGCTCCGCGTCAGGGAAAGAAAACAAAATGGCTTCTCTTTGTCTGCCCCTCGTGCGATTCCTTTTGTTCTTTCCTTCGTCAACTTGCTGCTTACCGACGTGTTCACACGGACAATTCTGTATTTTCTGGACAAATCGATTATCACCGACTGTCTTTTCACACGGACCAAATCCGTAGTCTTCCGGGACAATCGATTATCACCGACTGCCTTTTTCACACGAAACAAAAATTCCGCTGCTTCACGGGCCAATCAGTTATCACCGATTTCCCCGGTAACCAAAGAAAAACTTCTCCCAAATTTTCCTCCAACCGATGCGCTTGCCTACACCGATTTCCACCGAGGAAAACTGAGAAAACTCTTTTTTCCTCGTCGCCAATTAATACGAAGAAGTCCGGATTTTTTAGAAAAGATGTGCTCGGTTTGAGTTCTAGATGATAAAAGGGAAAGATTTATTCAACCTCACAGCGAAGTCGTTTCAGAACGTTACGCTCTACGTTTGACATTTGCGTTCTAATTTAGTACAACGAACGAGGGGTGTACATAACAGTAATTACTGTTTCTTATGTAAACTCACTCAATGTAATGTT
Source organism: Culex quinquefasciatus (assembly GCF_015732765.1). Lineage (NCBI taxonomy): Eukaryota > Metazoa > Arthropoda > Insecta > Diptera > Culicidae > Culex > Culex quinquefasciatus. Next base: position 109,798,701 of record NC_051863.1, on the reverse strand, counting down.
GAAATATAATGTAAAGAGTAAAAAGTCATGGAAATTACTCTAATGTAAATCTAAATCTAATGTAAATCATGAATCTAATGGAAACGTTGAGCATGGAAACTCAAATCTGATGAATTTCTACCCGTGTTCGGCTTCCTGTAAATTACTATTCAATGTAAATCATATATCCAATGTATTTCTGCCAAACGTTGACTTCAAAACTACCCGAACTAAAAATAGTAATATTTGGTTCTCTTTCTATCGCTCTCATACTTCGCTGGCCCACTGCCTGAGCCTCGCTCTGAACAAGTTGATGCTTTAGCCGCTCGTTTATAAAATGCGAAGATGGCTCAGTCGGCAGCGGGTAGCAGCAGTAACACCGAATATTACACCCGTCGTCCGTTCGATTCCAGTCCAGCGTTATTCCACTTGGCCGTCGACGAGAAAGCGTCCCCTACCTGTGAAACATTTTTTTAAAATCATAATTTCCTTTTGCTGCCCGCTTCACTCATTTTAAAATAGAACATAGGCCACACCCTTTTCCTACTGCAATCCAAGTCGAGCTTCTCATTCCCATTGGCCAATCAGAATTAGTTGATTTGAACTAATGTAAATTCCAAAAGTAATGTAAATTCCGAAACTAATGTAAATTTTCAAAACTAATGTAAATTTCCAATGAATCTAATGTAAATTTCCAATGAACCTAATGTAAATATACATCATTTATCATGATACCTTTTGGTACATGATAAATAATGTAAATTTACAGAAATATTTTTTTCTGTGTAGTTTATCTACAATGCTTCAATTGACTTTACTCCTCAGATAGCATCCTCCTGCTTGCCGACTGCTGACGATTTGCTTCCTCAGATATCCGGTTCAAAAACAACACCTGCATGATTTGCTCGTTTATGTGCATCCTGTACGATTGCAGCGGAGACATTCCGAACATGAGGGAACTGCACGAGTCCACCGCCCCACGGTGAAAAATCACAGATCACAGGAGGCGAGTACATCAGGATTCTTCGATAACCTCATCCAAGGCAAAACGGCGCAGACCTAGGCGCAGACGAATCCCGTGGGGCCCGCGGGAATGTTCGGCCTTCGACTTGTGAGACTCGCAGAACCGAACCGCATACGACAAAACAAAAGATGAACCGTTAGAAACATCGACGACGACGACGACTTTGGTCTGGCACTATCCGGTGGTGGCGGAAGTTCTTAACCCAACTCGAGCCTTTCCAGCGCAAAGGTGGAGGTGCTAAATCCTTTTCATCTCAGTTGTTGAACTTTTTCAACCAGACCTACAAACGGTTCACGGGATACAAGCCGACGAAGATCTCAAACTCTTTGTGTTAAACCTTTTCATAATTTTTCAATTTTCCATTTTTTGTAAATATAGTACTGTTTTTGCTTTTTATTCATAAACCACCGAAAAAAGGGAGAGGAGGGGTACGTTTCGTCCTGTAGCATGCCCTAGACACCCTGGCAAGAACGCTAACAATGCCATAATCTCGCCATAGCCATAACCTCGTTAGCCGTAGGCACGCCGGAAGTCGTCATGGATGAACTTCCAGGGTAATCCTCTTCCTGATGGCTGACTTGGGAGAGATGAGCTTCCACAGATTGTGAGCAATCTTTATGTGTGTGTAGTGCTGTGCGACCGGCGTGCTGGAGACGGTTCCGCGGAACCCACAGCAAAAGTCCAGGGATGCTGAAAAAACTTTGACACATTATGCTCCAAGGGCAGATGGAGGCCAATACAACCAATTCTGAAAGTTGTTGGCTTCGTTGTTGAGCTTCCGTGCCGTTAACATTTTCGGGCACCACACAACTCAAACAACATGATCGTGGAGTGTGGACCGTTCCGGATGCTTTCACCAAATCCACGTCCACTTCATTTGATTCTGTTTTTTTTTTTTTTTTCTCGTCGGACGGCTCAGGCAGAAGGGTCATACGAAGGTGTCGTAGATTCCGGATATCCGTGTCCCAGTGTCCGTGTTAAACTCCGTTTTGCGCAATCTTTTTTGAAAATGAAATGCACGACTCAGACAAGTCCATGTTATTGTTTATAAGATGTCAAATTGAACCGAGATTATTAATACTCGGTGGGAACGCTAGCTCAACTATTCGTTGATATATTGACGAAAATATCAAAACCGCCGTCAATAGATTGACGAATAATAAAACCATCGACTCTGTCCAACCCCTAGTTGGCCATGCAATAATTTCGAATAGCCAAACACTTGAATTTTAAATGGTGTTGAAAAATAATAGTACGTGCAAGCGATATACAGGTTCTCGCTTGCTAGTCGTGCACGCTACCACTGCGCCGGCCGACCAGTTGAAAACGGGAGAGTTTTTTGTGCTACTTGTTCTAGCCTCGCTTCTAGCCATCGATAAAAGTCGCGCTAAAATCAATCAGTGAAACACATTAAATTCATGTGGATAATCACGTTGACTTTGAATAGTGCTTGTTTTGTGTAGATCTTAAGATCAATTTCAAGTGTTTTCCTCATCACTTTGAATAGTTCAAGACAGTGGGACAAATGCATGAGCAAAACACTTGAAAAGCTTGAGCCACCCGAATGACAATAATGTGTCAAAAAATACCAAAAAGTTAATCGCCCAAACACTTGCATTTGATAGTGATTTGGATTGATGTTGAAACACAAACCAATTAGATCTATGATGTGGTTTTATTCAATCATTCATGTGTTTGGGCACTTGAATAAAAAGTGTGGCGTATTTTCAGTGTAGCAATGACGTTTTGGAATTTTGACAGTTTGGAACGCATGAATTACCTCATTATCGGTTTCCCGCACGGATGATGTGGAAATTGTTGCACATGGCTAAGGCTACCAACTCTTGCTGAGCCAAAATCCGTACTCAAACCCCGATGGTTTGACACCAACTGTTGTCAAACGAACGGGTCACTTTTAAGCTTGACACCCCTTTTAAACGGAGTTCACACACACTACCAAACGTTTGTTTTGATAGTGTGCGTGAGCGCCGTGTAAAAAGTGACAGTTCGTCACTCTTTAGTTTGACCTTGACCAACCAACGGGGTACAAACTAAAAAAGTGACCAACCAGTGTACTTTACCGATATGACACCATGGTATAACAAAAACTGTCAAGGAACTACAGTTGTCGATATTGAAGAGACCGTCGAGAGAGGGAGTTATCAAATTATAGAACGGAAAATCCAAGCAATCTTCTTTAAGGGACTGAAAATTTTATTGACAGCTGGAGCAATATTGTCATCGAGAAGAGAAGCCAGAGAGTCCACTGTATTTAGATAAGTTTGGAATTTGAGAATTAAAAATATTTTTGTTAAACGTTTAAAAGTTTACGAAATGTCAAGTTTGCTTTTACGAATAATATCGCTGTTAGTGTTTTCACGAAAACATTTCTAGAGATCCTATAAATACAAGCACAACACAAGGTTTTCACAAGCCAAAATTTGATCTTTAATTTAATAAATATGTTTTGTAAGGATTTTGAAAAGAACAATCATTGACAATCAAGTTTGAACTGAGGAAAACCCGGAAAATTATGCAAGGTATCCCTTTAAAATCAAACTGACAGTTAAATAAAAATATCTAATTAGAGAAAGCTTTGGCCCAATCAAAAAAGCAATGAAATTTTTAAAAAGTTGTTAAAATTCCGTACAAATCCGTATTATGCGAAAAATTCCGGTCTGTTAAAAATCCGCGGGGAAGGTCGAAAATCCGTACGGTAAGGAAAAAATCCGTACAGTTGGTAGCCTTAGGCATGTTGAAAACTTTTTCAAGGCCAATGTATTTTTTTCATTTCATCATTCAACATTTCCCGGGAAAAAAACATTTTTTGCATAAAATTGAAGATGGGGAAGCATAACACATCTAGTTTTATGCTTTTTATTTGATTAATAATCAGAATTGGCAAATTATGTTCGAAATAGGAATTGAAAAACTAACCGCAGATTTCATCCTCGTTTTTCTCAATGTTTTGAAAAATGTGATTGGACGTTTTACAATGTTTTGCTTGAATTGTTGCTTCTTCCCATATATGTGTTCGAATTTTCTTATACAAACTTCAACGATCAATAGCGACCCTTAAACTTCAGATTTGGATCAAAATTGGCATAGTTACTTATTTTTATCTTAACCAAAAGAATCAAGCCCCCTATCTCTTAATACTTTCAAAAAAAAAATTCTTGTCACCCTAGTGTACTGGAACATAGCCGGCATAGCCCTACGTCAAAAAACCTTCTGTTTTTGTTTAATTCGTTTAATTCTAAAAACTGCAAACTGTCATTTGACACAACAAAAAGTTATGTAAAATTGTTGTTGTTTTTAGCATGCTGAGCAGATTGAACTTTAGTTATCAACTAATTTTATTAAAATGGTTACATTAATTAACTTGTTGTCAAAAATACGACCATCGTCACTGAGCATAAAACAGATCTCGATGCGACCAAGTGCACCAGTGAAACGATTCCTCCTTCCATCAACGGCACAACACGACGTCGCGAGCCGGCACTTTGCCAAACCCGCATCGAGTCCTCCACCGGCCCCGCTGCATTGCAACGTCGGAACTATTGGCCACGTCGATCACGGCAAAACGACACTGACGGCGGCCATCACCAAGGTTCTTTCGAAGAATGGGCGCGCAAACTATGTTCCCTACGATCAGATTGACCGGGCTCCGGAGGAGAAGGCTCGCGGAATCACGATCAACGCGGCCCACATCGGGTACAGTACGGAGGTAGGGTTTGCTGGAACTTTGTTCGATTAGGATGGATTAAAACAGATATAGGATTCTTTTTAGAAACGACACTACGCCCACACCGATTGTCCGGGTCATGCGGATTACGTAAAGAACATGATTTCCGGAGCGTCTCAGATGGACGGAGCGATTTTGGTGGTGGCGGCGACGGACGGTCAGATGCCTCAAACGCGGGAACATTTGCTGCTGGCGCGGCAAGTTGGGGTGGATAAAATTGTGGTTTTCATCAACAAAGCAGATCAGGTTGACGATGAAGTTCTGGAGTTGGTTGAAATTGAACTGCGCGAGCTTCTGAGTGATTTTGGGTTCGATGGAATTAACAGTCCGGTAATTGTGGGGTCAGCGCTGCAAGCCTTGCAGGGTGATCAATCTGCGCTTGGGGAACCGTCGATAATGAAGCTGCTGGACGCGATCGACAGTTACATCCCTACCCCGACGAGAGATCTGACTTCGCCGTTTTTGTTGCCGATCGATAATGCGTTCACGGTGCCTGGACGGGGAACGGTCGTGATCGGAACGCTTGCGCGAGGTACGGTCAAGAAAAATGACGACGCCGAACTGCTCGGATTTGACGAGCAGGTCAAGACTTCCGTCGGAGGACTCCAGGTGTTCAAAAAGGACGTTGGTGTGGCCAAGGCTGGCGATAACATCGGAGCGCTGCTGAGGAACGTCAAAATAACGGCCGTTCAACGCGGAATGCTGCTGTGCGCGGCCGGTTCCGAGCGCGTTTCGAACCACTTTGAAGGGACGATGTACTTGCTTGCGAAGAACGAAGGAGGACGCTCGAAACCGCTGACCTCCAAGTATATCCAGCAGCTGTTTAGCAAAACGTGGAACGTTCCCTGCCGGGTGGATCTGGCCGGACAGGAAATGTTGATGCCCGGTGACCACGGCGCGGTTCGGCTAACATTGCTGAGAAGAATGGTCATGTCCTGTGGGCAAACGTTCACGATCCGGGAGAACGGTAAGACGGTTTCAACGGGGTTGGTAACGAAGGTTCTGGACTCGGTGGATTTGCCCCAGAAAAAGCTGATCAAATTACACCTGGAAGAGCTGTGAATACAAACTAGACAGAAAGTATGTTATTCTCACAAAGTTCTTCAATTATCACAGCCCTCTTTTGGTTGAGTTTTCAATCATTTTTCTTTATTTTGCCGTCAAAATCATATTGCTGCATGCAATTGACTAGGTACAAATTAATATGACACTGAATTACACCGTTAGAAATGCAGATTGTGCTGTGGCAATCGATAATATGTATGTTCTTAGTTGGAATGAGGTAGCATGATGCTTCCGTTGACCGTGTTCTTGAGTTCCTCGATGGTGTCGGTCCAATCCATGGCAGCCAGTCTCGGAATCACGCTCGTGATAAGCTGCGTAACTTTGGTGACGTTCTTCTTGAAAGTTGCTAGCACATCCGCCACGTTCACGTTTTCGCCGCACTCTCTCCAGCAGTCGTAATCGGTGGCCATGGCAATCGCCACGTAGCATAGGCCCGCTTCCTTGGCCAGCACCACTTCCGGCACCAGTGTCATGTTCACCAGATCGGCACCCCACTGGCGGAACATTTTGCTTTCCGCTTTGCTCGAGAACCGCGGTCCTTCTATCGTAACCACCGTGCCCTTCTCGTGCACCTTAATGCCCAACTCCTTGGCCGTCTCGATAAGTACCTCGCGGCTCCGACTGCAGAACGCCGGCTCCATCGGAACGTGACAAACTCCAACGAGCGAACCGCTGCCATCGTAAAAGGTCTGCGCCCGCTTCGTGGTGCGATCGATAAACCCATCCGGAATGACAATGTCCCCCGGTGCAATGCTTTCCTGCAGTGAACCCGTCGCCGTCGACACAACCAAGTGCGTACAACCGAGCTCCTTCAACGCCCAGATATTCGCCCTGTAATTCACGTTCGACGGCATGATGGAATGGTTCCGGCCATGGCGGGCCAGCAAAACGCAGTCCACTCCGGCAATCTTGCCCTCAATCAGCACATCCGACGGGTTGCCAAACTGCGTGTTGACCACCTTCTCCGAGCGAGATTCGATGATTTGACTGTCGTCCAGTCCTGATCCTCCGATGATGCCAATCTAAACGGAAGTCACCCAATTTTAGCTGATTCAACGCTTATCACACACTCTTTCTCTTCTTACCTTGATAGTGGGACTCATGGCGTGGTTGTTTAAGTACTGAATCGAAGCAAGCCAAATCGTAACTTTAGAATGTTAATTTTTGTTGTCTCTTATCACCAAGCACCTCCTAAACTTGACTCGACTTTGTCCAAATCGGAATGAAAATTGTCAGTCAGTCGTTTTTTTGCTTCTATCTGCCCTTTCGAGATCAATCCACCTAGAAGAATCTTTTTCACCCCTATCCAATAACGCAAATGCGCTCGTATACGAGTATCACTGCTCATGTGCTGCTAACATAGAAGAACCATCAATTTTCGCCCATCATAAACCGGCTGTCAAGCAAAGGGCAAAAGGTTTTCCTCTCTCTCATTTTCCATCGCAAGCATTTTTGTTCTGTGACTAACTTTTGCCTGATCGACCACATGCGCGTTGGCCACGGCGCGGTGTAATGGTTCGGCCACAGACAAAAAGAAAATAAAAATCTACGTGATTATAATCAAGTTGTCAATATCCAAGGGACCATCGAAGAAGAGAATCATCAGTTTACAGAACGATGCAAAATGATGACTCGGTTGAAAATATTATTTTCTTGATACCCAGATATGGGAGAGAATCATGGTAACGTCCAGCAAACAAAAACAAACTAATGTCAAACACCCTTCAAAGCTTCGTTTCGCAAAGAAAAATGTCTATGCAAGCCATGGGAAAGTGAAGTTATTGACAACCGGAAGAGATTTTTAAAGCAAGTAGAATCCAAGGGGCCGTCGAGGAAGAGATCCTTCAAGCAAGAGAAAATATCGAGGAATGACGAGAATTGCAGTATGCAGATTGAAGGGACTGAAGAATTCATCGATAGATGGAGCTATATTGATATCGAGAAGATCGACAGCCAGAGAGTCGACTGTATAAGAATAGGGTCCCTTGGAACGAGCTGTCAAGAAGAACATTTTCTGTCACAAGGCCGCGATGTTATTTTTTTTTTGACAAAGAACTTTTTTGATTTAAAAATCCATTTTAAATTCTTTGCAGTCGTACCCAAAGTCATTTTACTCTGTCAAGGAGTTACATACATGTCCATCTGCAAAAATGTCTGAGGTTGGTATGAGCACACACCTAAAAAAATTAAAATCTGTTTTCAGTGCATCAAAATATACATTGTCATCTATTCACAAAACTAGTTTGAAGACATTTGGTTGCATAGTTGCCGAGATATAGCTGTTTGAATTTAACAGTTCTAGCAAACATTGTAACAGGGCCGAAGCCGAAGTGTAAACAAAGAGTCTATTCTGCTCGTTCCTAATGTCGTTAAACCGGTTCATATTGCATGAGGAAGCCCCATTTTCAAAAAGTTTATTTAAACAAAAGATAAAAATATTTTTTGTGAGTTTTTGATTTCTGTATTTTTTGAAAAAGTAAACTTTAAAAATCGAGCTGAATCATGCTGTCATGCACATGAGATATGTCTAGATGTCTGGATATGGGGTGAAGACCCCAAATTTCAGCCAGTTTGGCCAGGAAATCGTGCAGGGGGTGTTCCTAATGTCAATTGTTTTTATTGTCACCCTAATGGGTATTCAAAAGACCGTTCCAACTAGTCTAAGAGGTTGAAGATCTGACAAATCTAAAAAAAAGTTATAAAAACTTAAGTGTTTATTATACATATATATTATATATTTTTTGGAGCCGAATCCAAGATATTTTTAAAAATACAAACATTGTCGTGCAACCTACCGTTAGATGCATTACCTACCATAAGACCTTTTTAGCGAGTCCGAAAGATTTAAGGTCTGATAACCCTGTCAAAATTAATAAGCATTTCAGTGTAATATGAACACTTTATTGAAATCGGAACTCAGAGATTTGGATAAATAAATAAAGACGGATTAAATAAATTTCTTAAAAAAAGAAGTTTTGTTTAAAATTTTCAGGTAAACTTTTTTTCTGACAACTTTGGGTTACTGGTCAACTATTGAAAAAACAGTGGTTTATGTAAAAGCAAAGCAATCCACTTTAACGACCCCCGGGTCTTTTGTGGTCTCTGTTGCAAGCTTCTGCTCATTTCTAGGCGTCCGAAGGTTATGTGTGGTGAGTCACCCAAAACCTCTTTTACGCAAATGGACCGACGCTTTACTTCCCCATCCGATAGAAGGCCAGGAGGATAAGGCGGGTATCGAACCCGCGCCCCATAGCAACTTAGGGATCGGCAGCCGAAGCCGCTAACCATCGCGCCACTCGTGGTTTTTGTGTGGTTTATGTAACGAGTTGCAAAATGGAAATTTTTCCAGCTCAAGTCGTACAATTATTGAAAGAAGCTTGCCGATTTGGACGAATGCTGAAATAATCTCATTTAGCAGCAAGTTACATTTTATGCAATTCCAGAATTCGAATGTAAAATGAGTGACTTCCTAAAAAAATGCTTATAAAATCGGAGTTGAAAAGATATAGTTTTCACCATAAATTTTTAAACTAAAATATCATACCAAAAGCATCTGAGGGTTAAACAAACTGCGGTGTTGTCCACCAGCAATGCAGCGGTGTGATGACGGGTCCCATTTTTGACTCGGTCGGCCTGTCAACTTTGCGAAAAAACTAAAAGGGAAAACGTAAACACATCTTATGGCCGAAGTTTTACTGGTCGGCTAACTTAATTAATGTAGAACAATAATAAATTAAACAATAAAACTGATAGTTAGGCCGTCGTCCACATTTTTAGTGATTAAGGATATTTTGTTAGACAGTGTATTGTGCGTAGCTCGAAGCGTAAAAGTGCGATTCAAAAAAGATAAAATTGGAATTGAGTATCCATATAGTGCAGCAACATGGTCGATCCAAATTTAATTGAAATAAACGAAATAAAAGGATTTATCACCTTCCTGCAGAGCGTAAGTGTGATGAACCGTTTGAACTTTCCCTTAAAAGTGGCCAAACCAGTTTCAAACCCCAAGCGACGACACGCATAAGAAGATTTCGCGAAACTCGAAACTTGCAACAAGGTCTCGGGCTTGCTTTTGCAATGAATCAGAACACACAAAAGGAGAGGGTTTTAAAATAAGTTACAGCAGCAGTTCTTGCTTCCACCAGTCAAGGTTTCACGCAGCTTGTATTGTTTTTAACTGTGCAAATTTTGTTCTCTCTTCCAAATTCCAGATCGACTGGTTCGACCCGTGGCTTATCGGGCTGATAGCCTTCCACATTTGCATAACATCAACGGCACTGTTGACCAGAAATTGCGGAAATTTTCAAGTGTTTCTGTTTCTAGTCTTGCGTAAGTATATATAACAAAACAAATAACGCATCACGAACCATTTCCTCAAAAAAAAACAACAACAACAAATTTCAGTGCTGATGGTTTACTTCTCCGAAAGCATAAACGAGTATGCCGCCGTGAATTGGAGGATTTTTTCCAAGCAGCAGTACTTTGACGATAAGGGATTGTTCATATCACTCGTGTTTTCAGTGCCAATTCTGCTCAACTGCATGCTGATGGTTGTAAGTATAGCGTGTCTAGTCAAAAGTAGAGCGGATTTTAATTTAAAACAATCTCAGGGAAATATCCATTCGAGATTTCTAATATGATACCAGCCTTGGATTACAAAAAATACAAGAATTACCAATTGGACCTCAAGCAAGCAAGACTGCCTCCACATGCCGACAGTTTTTATTTTTTTTAAATGTACAATTCGTCACAAAAAAAGGCATTTTAAGCCATACTAGTTAGGTACTTTAGGGTGGGAAGGTAAGCAATAAGATCGTACTGTATGGTTTCATAACCATTGATTTGTACGTAAACTGGATTTCTTTGTGGTTCCGGTGTACATGCTTGGTTTGAGTTTTTTTTCTTTATTTCTTGTTCATTACCTTTTGTACATACATACTTTAACTATCGTAACTGGGGCCAAAGAAGACAGCAAACACATTAAAAACAAAAAAAAAATATATTTGAGTGTTGATTTCGACTATAACCAACAGACAAATTACAATTATTGATTACAAACAGCTAAAACAGCTGTCCTCACTCGCCCTGGTTAAGGATATCTATCATTAAATGTTTGGCCACATTTGAAGCTCAAATAAGCCTGCAACCAAAAAAAAAAAAACATGAAAAAAATAATTACGTTATTTCGATCTATGAAATTGAAAAATACATATACAGTATGTAAAAAAAGTATTTACACCACTCGGGCACTATGCACAATTTGTGAAGAACCATGTAAACAATTTAAAGTTTGACGGAAACCTAGTACTACGTTTTGTTCAGAAACTCATGCCAAACATTTTGCTACAAAAAGCTCATGAAAAGATGATTTCTATAAAAAGTTATATAATAAATACTATTACAGAAATCAAAAAAGGTACAAAAAAAGTTTTTACACCTTTCGAAAAATTAACATAAATAATGTTATTTGTTGACAAATCACCATTAATCCAGTTTCCCAACTCCACATAGGCATCCTTGACTGATTAAAAAAATAATTTGGATTGAATATAAAGTTTACTAATTACTTAGTATAAAAGTTTGTATAACTCTGGAAATTCTATATAAAACTTATCTGAACTTAATTTTGCAAACTTTCAATCTAACTAAATGTCAATATATTACCATAGAATTGCTAAATAAACATTCTGGAGGGGGTATAACACCGTTTTGGGGGTCTTCGAGGGGTGTAAATACTTTTTTTACATATGTACTGTACATATCAGTTTAATTTATTATTTAAGATTACAGATATTTTTTCATTTTTCGGGACGAGATTTGCGTGACTATGCCTTCTATCGGATGGTAAAGTAAAACGTCGGTCCATTTGCCTAAAAGAGGTTTTGGTTGAGTCACCACACATCATAACCTTCGGACGCCTAGAACTGAGTACACAAAAAAACCGGGGGTCGTTAAAGTGATTGCTTTGCTTTTTTGGCGTCGCAGAACTCGAATTTGATGTTAAAAGCACGCCAATTTAAAATGCACCAAAAACATACAAATTTATGAATTCAGTGTACTGCCCACCATTGAAAAAACGGCTAATATCCACTTTTGGCAAAAACGAGATATTAGCACCAGGTGGTAGAGGACGTTCCAACGCATCTTCTGGAACTTGAATTTTACTGAAATAGTGTCTAGACTTGGCTGCCGATGCGAAAAACCAAACGGCTAATATGCCACTCTTATGGGAAATTACCTTGACGGAGATTTTGTGTCAAACACTAAAACGCGTTTTTCTCGGAATACTTGATTTGGCATAATAGCCGAATTTTCAATTATGGGCAGTGTAGTAGGCATACGCTTTGTGGGAAGTTCCATTAACCCTCTACTGTTCAATTTTTTTTTCGAATGTTTTTATTTTTCCCGTGTTCAGAAGGTAATTTTGAGCAACTCTGTTCTACGAAAAACATTACTTCTCTTGTTTTATGTTTTTCTTATTTCATTTTTGGTTAATTTGCATTCATCTTGTTTAGTTTATGTTTGTTTTTGGTAGTATTTGGCCTATTCTACCACCTCCTATCATTACATTTTGCCTATCTCATTTTTTCATGTTGATGCAGTCACTTTTTATTTTTTTTTGCTTGTTTTTCACATTTTCTGCTATAAAATGGCACCATTATCATTTGAATTTAAAAAAAGTGCGTAAAGGCATACGTGGTGATTATTGCATTCGATCGTAATTTCTCGACTCACGATCGAGATTTCTCGATAGTAAGATTACGACATACCATCGACAAAAAAAATTAAAGATTTCAACCATTTTAAAAAATTTAAAAAGATAAAAAATATGAAAAATACAAAACTTTAAATAAAATCCAATCCAATAACTTTTTAAATTTCAAAAAAAGTATCAATGGCGAAAGAATGGGGTGATTTTCAAACCTGATAAGGGCGTTTGAGAGGGCGTTTATAAAACATTAGCAAAAGAAACAGAACACTAACAACACTCGATTATCCGAAGGCCTCGCAAAAATTTCACTTCGGATAATCGAATCACGAAAAACTTTTTTTTTTTTTTCGTTGTTCAATTTTTGATTGTCGAGCTACAGTGAATTAAATTTTTGCAATGCAAGATGGCGGTGATGTAATATTTGAAAAATGCATTTTATTATTACATAGGGGTCATTCCATCTCAACTGTGCACGAAAAAGTGCAAATTTGAAAATTACCCTCTCCGATCCTGCTCAAATTTGGCAGAGCTGTTAATACTATCAAAACATGCAAGAATCCCAAATTTCATCAAAATCGGACCACCCCCTCAATTTTTGTACCTCCCCAAAAAATCGACTTTTTGGCGATTTTTGACCAAACCTTCAAGATTCAAACGACGATAACTCAGGAACCACAAATCTTAGAGGGTCGGTCTTGGACTCAATTTTGAAGGAAATTGGACGTAGAATCAATTTCTGTGGTCAAATTTTTGATTAATTTATTTTTTCTACCTGTATTGCGCAATTGAAAACTTTAAACGGCCGTATCTCAAAACACCCCAACTTATATTTTTAATTTGACCTCACCATCGTGTTCCCGGCCAATTTTACATAAGAATCACTTATCGACAAAAAGGAATATGTTTCGTTCCAGAGATATCGAATTTTAAAGTTTTGTGTTTTCGAGATTACCTACATCAGCTTCATTCGCCGCATCTGCTAGAAGCACACAGGCGGGCTGATCAATAACTGCTACCTGGTGTTCTAGGAGATGATTAATTTAATTTATATTTTCATAATTTTACGCAAATATTTATTCAAATGGCTAATAGGGGAAATTCTGGTATGTTTGGCAGGTTAAGTCCTCGCTCCTAGTTTCGTCCAATTTGCTCACTATTTAAACAACAAATTTTGCAAAACTTTTGATAGAAACTTGCTTGTTCACTTCTTATAGAGCTATTTATCACTCGATTTCAGTTGAAAACGCTTTTAATCAGCTGTAATTGAATGCCAAAGCGCTGATATGGCAACATAAGAGGAACGCTGGAATTAGATGCTGTTCCCCTACTTGATCAATCTGTTTTTGTGAAAGGAATATTTATTGGGTTATTTTACGTGTTGCTAACCGTTTTAGAGTACCTCTGAGGCCATGACTAGGGCCTTCATCATGAGCGGTAGCAAAATAGTGCCATTCAGCAAAAACCCCAAAACCTGCTTTATTATTATTATTATTATAGTTCATTATTGACACTTTACCATAATTTGGCAAATCCTATTTTTGGTTTAAAAGATTGATCATATTAAATCAATTTTAATATTGTGAGCCAGCTCCATTTGATTAAAAGAATCCAAGAATGATGTAAGAAAAAAAAATACTGTTGTTCGGACGGTGTCGAAATCATCGCAACTAAATTTGGGGAATTAGCCGCTTTGCAGCAGATCAAACTTTGTGATTTTCTTACATTTTTCAGTTTTATACTTTCCAGAAATCCTTTTCCTACTCCTTGTGATCATCCTTCACTAGAGTACAACGTATCAACAAATTTTATTCATTTTAATTCATATTTTTTACTCAATAATGTATCGTGCACTTATTGTTCAGTGTTACTAACAAGATTAATTGCATTTTCCTGCTCGCTTCGTCGGAATCCAATTCTGCCCTTTACTGTGTGTCGTTATTGCTCTGTCCTGTGGGTTGGCACAGAAATTCATTTCATTAATTTTTTGAGCAGATATTTCGCGATTATTCGCGATTAAACTTCAGTTTCCGACAGTGTTATACAGTTAATTTTTGCCCAATTTGGTAAAGATTATTTATGATGAAATATTATTTCAATAAATGACCAGGTAGCAGTTATTGATCGGCCCGCCTGTGTGCTTCCAGCAGATGCAGCGAATGAAGCTCATGTAGGCAATCTCGAAAACACACAACTTTAAAATTCGATATCTCTGGAACGAAACATATTCATTTCTGTCGATAAGTGATTCTTATGTAAAATTGGCCAGGGAACACGATGGTGAGGTCAAATAAAAAAAATAAGTTGGGGTGTTTTGAGATACGGCCATTTAAAGTTTTCAATTGCGCAATACAGGTAGAATAAAATAAATTAATCGACATTTTGATCACGGAAATGGATTCTACGTCCAATTTCCTTCAAAATTGAGTCTAAGACCGACCCTCTAAGATTTGTAGTTCCTGAGTTATCGTCGTTTGAAACTTGAAGGTTTGGTCAAAAATCGCCAAAAAGTCGATTTTTTGAGGAGGTACAAAAATGGAGGGGGTGGTCCGATTTGGATGAAATTCGGGATTCTTGCATGTTTTGATAGTATCAACAGCTCTGCCAAATTTGAGCTGGATCGGAGAGGGTAATTTTCAAATGCTGTTCCGCTTCAGATGGAATGACCCATAGGCTATTACTATTGAAATTTGATAAAAACCGGGGTCGAAGAATTCGAATTTGAATTTTAAAACAAGAAAGAGAAGAAACAAAAAAAAATGGTTCGTAATTCTACTATCCGAATTTCCATACAAACCTTCGAAAAATCGAACTACGGATAATCCAAATTTCGGAATTTTTGTATTTTTTTTGGTTATTTGAAATTTTGGATTTTTTTTTATTATTTAAAAGTTTAAATTTTTTTTGAACTTTTTGAAATGTAAAAAAATGAAATCTAAATTTTTGAAATTTTTAGAAATATTTAAAAATTTTGATTATTTTTGAATTTTTAATTTTTTTAATTTTTTTGAATTTTTAAGATTTTTGAAATTTTTTAATTTTTTTAATTTTTTAAAATTTTTAAAAAATTTAAAAATTTAAATTTTTTAAAAAATTTTGAATTTTTTGAATTTTTTTAAATTTTTTGAATTTTTAAAAATTTTGAAGTTTTTGAAGTTTTTAAAAATTTTGAAATTTTTTAAAATTTTTGAAATTTTTGAACTAACTCTTACATCCAAATGTAATCTTGGGTTCACCAAATTTATAGTCTCATCTTTCATTAGCAGTAGAGATGCGTTTCAATGTCATCCATTGAGATAACAACGCATTGAAGCAATCATTTGCTTTAGATGTGACAACGGTTTTGAAGAATCATGTTACCGAAGTCAAAAAGAATTATTATTACATACTAAATAGAAAAAAAAAGTCAAAAGCCGACATGGATTTGTGTAGCATACATGAAATTAGATTTTAGAAAAAATTTGATCGAATCTTTTTTCACAATTTCATCGAAAAAGTTTAAAGGATTATAATATGATTAACATAAACTATCACAGAATGTTGTGCATACAGTTTTATTAATTGGCAAAATTAACAAATCAACGCTTAATCATTGGCTTCGAAACTACAATAGTTTTTACAAATCTGGATTTTTTTTAAAAAAAAGGTCCAATAAACCAAATTTCCAGTTTTTGCCTTTTGGGTGTTTTTGAAACCGTCTTGAATCAGGGGTATTGAAAAACACCCAAAAAGCAAAAACTGAAAATTTGGTATAATGGACCTTTTCAAAACAACTCCAGAAATAAACTTATCCTGCTTTACAGGGAAGCTGGCTCTACCAATCGACGCAGATGATGGCCCGCCTCAAAACTGCCCAGCTGCGACAGCAAATTCGCCAGTCAAACAGCCGCCAAAGGATAAAGGAGGACCACCAGGATTGAATCACGTTGCATTGAACCACAACCCCAAGACCCAAACAAAAGCTTTATCAAAAAAATGACTTTTATCACCGGAAAGAGGGAAAAGGAGGGGAGAAATGTTGTGATGGGAATTGTTACATCACTACTTACTAGTAGGGCGATAGTTGAACGTACTTGCACGTACATATTAACTTAGTCAGACAACATTAAACACAACAACACCACCCACACATACATACACACGTACACATAGCCTTTCTGAGTGTAACCACGTCGGAATCTTTAGGTGTCGGAGTGCAACTTGTTTTATTTGCCGCTGAATGTTTGTCTAAATCTCACGCAATGTCTAAACATTTATTTTTGAAACAAAAAAAAACACAATTTCCACCAAAAGACACAGTTTAGAGAGCAAAAGATCTTCTTTGAATGTCGTGGATAAGCAACGTATTGTGATGGTTTAAATTTGTAAAAGAGATAAACTATTGATGAAACATTAAACGATTTTAAACTTTAGTTGTAAGATTTTTATTTTTTTTAAGACAGGAAGATACAACATGAAAAGAGTTAAAACTAACAAATGTTTTTTTCGTGTAGTAAGAAATTGTTCATCTCCAGATTCTTTTTTCAGTACATTTACGTTGTTGCGTCAAAGCCGCATATTAATTTTTAACTAAAAAAAATACTGACCGTCGCAATTTTTGATTTGTATTGTACAGCATGGTCAAATAGCATTAATTTGATTTTCAGCATAAAAACAAACAATCAATGACTATAAAATTACACAAATACACAGCGGGATTATATCCAAGAATCGGTGCCAGAAGTTTGGTCACAAAGTGTGATTTAGAGGGGTGTAATCAAGGGGTACTACGGCAGGTAGGGAGTAAACAATTGGATGTTTGAATAATAAATTAGGTGGAATAAACACTCATTTACACACAGGTTACGCGTTGTACTATTATTGTTTGATGACCGGCCCTTCTAGAAAATAAAGTTAATTAGATACCAACGCATATGAAAACATAGCCTCTTGGTAACCTTCGCTTTTTAAAATATAAATTTGGTTTCTGGGGTTTGTGACAGCTTTGGTCCAGACACGGTCAAAACGCCATTTTAAGTTTTCATACGACTTTTTCAATAGTTAAGCTAGATTTTTGGAACTTTTTACTATTTTTCCCAAATAGCCAAACTCATCACCTTTCTTTTGCGTCTAAGACAGCTAAAATCGGATGAAATGGCGCGGAGATATGATTTTTAGAAAAAAGTGGTTTTTGCGAAAAATGACGAAAATTGCCATTTTTTGAACCACCCTAGCACGATGTAGGCCACCCTAATGGCCAAACAAAAAAATACGGGTCTAATTATTTTGGCCAAGGAACCCCCAGAAAAATTTTGAGCCCGATCGGAGAACTTTTTTTTTGGTTTAGGCTCTTTTCAAATGGAATTGCTGTATGAGTATAAATATAGCTGTTTTCATGTTAAAAGTACCAATAATGCTGAAGCCGTAAGAATTTATAATTAATCAAAACTATAGTTAATTGTACTTAACTGAAGCACCATAATTGCAGTTTGAAATGATATTTTATAATAATAAATCAATAACAAAACATTTTTTTCCAAAAAACATGCGTGGTTTTATCAGCAACTGTAAACAATTCTATTGTTTAGTTTCGGTCAACCATTTATGTAATTAATATGGAAAAATTTGCATCAAGATTACTTTTTTTAAATTATTTTTATGTTTACAGTGGTTTTCGAGACGTTTTTTCTGATCTTTTTCGGAAATAAATGTGTTTAAATGTCTGTTTGGATTTTTGTTGTTCAAAGCCAAATTTGTTAACAAAAAATATTTGTTTATGATGAAAAGTGAGCAAAATCCATCTTTTATTCATTATATCTATCATTAGACCTACACCATGCATCAAAACATCAAATATCGGTTAAATTTGGTATAAGAATAACAGTTTGCCTATAGTGGACCCGGGTCCACAATCGGATTATGGACCCGGGTCCACTATAGGAAAAGGGGGTCCACAACAGGCAAAAAAAACTTTTTTTTCAATTGGCTATTTTTCTGCTCAAAAACAAATAACTGATGAAACAAATAGTCAAAATTGTTCAAATGACTTCAGGTTTCATTGTTTTGTACAAAGGGTTATGAAAAAGTGCTTAAAATATTGAAAAATTGTGAAAAATGTGCTTCGGCTCTACTAGGGGGTCCACTAATGGTTAAAATACCCTAAGAACGGGCTTTGACCGATCTTATGCACTAGGTTCCCGACGAACACGCACTGCCCTTACACCTACATCTCACCCTTGCTCTGAGTCAGTACGAGCAGCACGCTAGAACATGCTTTGAGTGTTCGTGCCAGGCATGCACACCTTCTTTTCCGGTTACGCATTTTAACTCGGCCGAGGGTGGTACATTACGTAGGGTTTGATGTAAGTATAAGCGCCTAACCATTTATAGTGTGCCTATCAATTTTCATTAAAGCAAAAACTGTTTTATTTTTAGTTTGAATTCAAAAACTAATTGTTATTTTACTGAGTATTGTTTTCTCCTGAAATCTTTCCTAGTGTTGAGTCGTGTTTATATGTTGCTATTTCTTTTGTCGCGGTGTTTTGTTACAATTTTTGGTCCTAAGCATGTTATAAAAGTTTACCAAAAATACAATAGTAATATTTGTGTTAATCCTTTAACCATTCCATAAATTGAGTAAGGGCTCAAACCTCACTTGTTTGAAAAAAGGGTGAAGATTGAAAACAATTGACAGTAAAAGATAATTTATTTTATAAAAATCAAGTATCAATAGTAAGAGAATGATGAGCGTATTTTGAAGAATAGAAATGAGAAGCTAGATGTATTAGATGTAAAATTAGACAATAGTTAATAAAAAGAGATACAAAACAAGCTTAGATTATAGTAATGATAATTTATAGGACAGATAAAGAATTATTCAAATAAATAAATTTGCAATAAAATCAAAAAAGATTAGGCGAATGATAAATAGACTTGATATTACTAGTACATTAAGGAAAAGTATATTTTAAGGAAAAAAAAACAAAACAAAGTTTGTTACAGCAGTATCAATTGATAGAAAAGAGTGGAAAAGCTTTGAGAGATAAGAGAATCAAAAGTTAGTAAAATTAAAATCAAATGTTGGATATTAAATAAAAGAATCAGTGAAGAATTGGGAATCAGAAGAGCATAATAAAAATAGGAGATAGGTGGTAGCTGAGAATGAAGAGAAGAGAAACCCCGTTGTGCGATGTTTCAGGTACATCCACAACAGTTGACTCAACATACTGCGAATCAAAACAATACCGTCTACAATCACAAATTACTTCCCTTTCCCACATTGTTGCGCCCCTTTCTTTTAGCCGTCTCGACTCTGACCCGCGGTGGTCAAAGGTTTACGATCCGTTTCCACAGGCCACCAGCTAGGTCATCATGAAAACCAAGCCAACGTGGAGGTAAGAAAATATGACACTTGCAAGGAACCAGAGCTATACTGTTCTGATCAAGATAATTCGGATGATCTAACAGAACTACGGATGTAGTTAGTTACGCTCCTTCCAGGATGTTCCTTACGTGGACGTCAACCGAAGAGCACGCAACAAGGTCAGTGCCATTGCATGCTCTTAGGTATCAATCCTTGGCCTGCAACACCCAAACAGAAAATTTTGTTTAAAAAAATGTACTTTGACAAAGAAACTCGTACATTATGACAGTTTGCCTGCTTCGCTAGAGTAATCTACGTGCGTATGTGTTGCGTTTACGTACACGAATATATAGTGAGGTTAAATTTTATCAGACAGCAAAACCAAAGGGTGTGCGTACGCGAAACGTCATAAAGCTCTCTTATTTGGTAGAATTTGGAGTTTACATAAGGTGTGAAAGGGACACACTCTTGTCCACAAAAGTTATGTGCCCTAATGAAATGGCAAGCAAGATTTGTTTGCAGAAACGTGAATTTTGGTTTGTTTGTTTATCATACCCTTGATCATACCCTCTTTTCTTTTGACGATGGCTCTCGGGGCTTGAACCAATCGAAATTTCCAGCGAATGGTGACTGAGCGCTTCGTTCGCCTTCACTTTTACAACCTGATTCACTAACGAACATTTTTTTTTTTATTAAATTATGGTGACTTCAATCACATTGTGGTCATTCGTCTCCAAACTCGAACCAGTGAGCGCAACGCAAAGTTAAAGAGCTATTACACTACGGCAAACAAACAAACAAACTCGCACATTTTGACACTTTGCTTGCTTTGTTTGTTTGCCTGGAAGCGTTTGTAGAAACGTCAGCCTGTATAATTTTTAATTTTTAATTAAATATGTCTTTATTGAACATTCTTATAATAATTACATTTCTTTTACATGATAAGTGGTATGGCCTAATGCTCTTCATCTTTGTTGTATTTTTCGTTTTATTATTAACTGATCACATTGATTTATTTGCTTCAAATTGTTTTACATTATTGCATTGAATTGAATACATTTGGGAAAAAAGAAAAAAATCACTTTAACAACTTATCCTAACCTAAAACTACAAAAATAATAAATCCATTGAAATATTCAAAATCACTAGAACGAGTAAACTACGAACTGTATTTTAAGATGAATGCTCCAAGAGTTCTTACTTGTTCCGCACGAGTTTTGCAACCACGCAGTGTTGTTGTCATCTCGATGAAAATGTTCAGAAGTTCTTGTGGTGAAAACAGGTCACTACTGCCTTCACCCGTTGATGTTGGTTGGTTTTCCCTCGGTTGCTGACTGAAGCCTGGAGGTGTTGTATGCTCTGCAACTCTTTGCCGCTGATTCAACGGCAATGGCTGCAGATTTGGAACCACTCGAACAGATCCCGCTCCAGGTGACGCCAAAGCAGGAAAATCCTCGTCTGTGTATGCTGGTGGTGTTTTGCGACGATTTGGTTGGTGCCTCGTCGTCGCTTGCTGCCGAATTTTTACAAACTCAGCTCGTTTTGGGCAGCTTCGATTCTTGGTAGAATGGTCGCCGCCGCAATTGAAGCATTTCGCTTCGATGTTCTCGTTGATTGTTTCGCAAGCTTGAGTTTTGTGCTCACCTCCGCAGGTTGCACAACGACTCTTGATGAAACAGTTCCTTCCACCATGTCCAAACTGCAAGCAATTCGAACACTGTGTCACGTCACGGTGCACTGGGCGATAACGTTCCCAAGTCACGATGATGTTGAAAATTGCCCGAACTGCTTTCAGCTCAGACGGCGTTATCGATCCTCTCTCGAGATGAACTAGGTACAGTTGATCACGATACTTGATGTCCTTGTTGTGTCTCGTCATCTTGAAGACTTCGATCACGTTCAACTTAAGAGTTTTGAGCTCTTCTTTCAACACATTCACATCCATGTCGTACAGGCCTCGGAGGACCTGTTTCATGGGGCGTTTACCTGGATCGTCATGGCTGTAGTATTCAATCTTTGTGTTGTTCAGGAAATCCCGAACGTAGTTGTAATCCTTTCTGGTAGGTAGCAGAATTTTGAGTCCATCAGCACACAAGCGAATGGAAGCTCGTAAAGCACCAGATTTGATAAACCCGGTCAGCCACTTTCGCACCGAATCCGATGACGATGTTTTCACAAAAATGGGTGGCAACTTTTCCCGTCGTTCAAATTCTTCCTTCTCGCTCACGTCCACAGGGAGGGTAGCGAACTGGTTTCCAGTCAATTTCTGAGCGTCCTCGCCCAAACTGCCTGGCTTCGCAGGTAGCGCTTCGGCATTCTTTAGCTTCTTCAAATCTGCCGATCCTGCTGGTGAGGACCGCCTCTTTTTCTTGCCCTGAGGCATTTTTGCACTTTTTAAGCACTTTTCAGGAGCTAAAATTCAGGAGTACCTCACTGAATGATGGCCCACAAAGGAATATGTCAGCCTGTATACATTTTGCCTTGTTTGAGAGTTGACCGCAAACAAGTTTGCAAGTTTGGCAATCTGTCAAACACGAAAAAGTGTGAGTTTGTTTGCGGTAGTGTAATGACTCACCATGACTGCTTTCAAATTATTGCTGTCACCACGGTCACCACGCAGCACTGCGCGAGCAAGAAAGAGAGAAAAGAGAATAAAAGAGCATGTGGCATCGGGTCGGGGGCGTCGGGTGGCTGCTTGAGTGTTTAGCTCGTTTTCGTTCGTTTCAACTTCATGAGCTTTGGTAAAAGAAGATTTAACAAAACGAGAAAATCCTCGCTAATATCTTCAAATGGAATCGATGGACTACGCAACAAAGGGCTTTCTTTTATTCTTTGATTCAGCATACAATTTACCTCGACCAACTGTTTTCTTCTGTCAACAGCAAACAAAGAAAAGTTATTTTTATTAAAACTTTCATAATCTGGGAAACATGAGCTTACATTAATTAGTTTAGAAATTGCTACAAATGTTAGACATTAGTTTTTTTTGTCTTAGGTGATCTAAAAATAGTGTAATGTATAACAATTTCAATATATTTTTAATAAGTTCCATATAACTTGTTTATTTCCTCTCTTTCTTGCTTTCTCTCTCTGTCTCTGACTAGTTAGGTGACCTACAAGAAACGGTCAATTCTTTTAATTCTTCCCCAAATGATAACCACGGTTTGCATTGTCTTCTGTGTTCTACTATTTTCCCCCAAACACAAAACGTTTGATCACAATTAGTACATGGGTTCGCATATTATACACAGGTCGCCGTCCCGTTGCTGGTCGACGTCGCCGCCGTCGTCGTTGCTCCATTAAAGTCTCGACTCTTGGAGCACATCTCGCAGATGCGCCTCGATTCGGGGTTCAAAAATGTACAAAATTCACAATTCCATTCGGCGCTGCTGCCGTTGTCGTGTGGGTTGATGATGGTCGCTGCGGCCGTGTCAAAGCTGGCCGTTTTCTTCTTGCCCGATGTAGTGGGGTGATTGTGATTCACGAGGATTCCGCCGCCTGACGCACTGCTGCTGTTGCCGCCGTTCTGGTCCTTGGTGGATGTGGTCG
Source organism: Culex quinquefasciatus (assembly GCF_015732765.1). Lineage (NCBI taxonomy): Eukaryota > Metazoa > Arthropoda > Insecta > Diptera > Culicidae > Culex > Culex quinquefasciatus. Next base: position 109,775,288 of record NC_051863.1, on the reverse strand, counting down.
AAATCTTACGGGTGACGGAATTCCTCCGGCTGTTGGAGCTGCTGGTGGGATTGCTGGTGTGGTTGTGGTTGTGGTTCGCCTTGGGCTGGCTGCTATTGTCCGGGTTATTGCTATTGCTCGTTTTCGATAGTTTTTGTACTAGGGCGTTCTTTTGGCCAGCGGCTCGCGCGGCTGCATTCTCGTTGCGTTCGTTTTCCCGTTGACTCTGCTGCTGCGCGTTGCGCGTCCGTATTCCGTCCACCTTGTCGGCCGCTTTGGGCTTCATGGCTTTTAGCTTCTCGTTGCTGGGCCGCTTTAGCGTTCCACCGCGGCTGTGGTTACCACCCTCGAGGTAGTCTTCGTCCTCGGGGTTGACTACCAACACGTCGCCCCGTTCTCCCAAATCCTTGTTGTATCCCTGTTTTTCCAGATTTTGAAACACGTAATTCCACGACTCGTACGAACCGATTCCTTCCTGGTTCTTGCTCGATATGCGTTTGCTTACGTTGGTGGCCCGCTGGTACGCTCCGGCCTGCAGCTGTTCGTCCTCGTAGCTATCAAAGTCCGACTGGCGCGAGTTTCGAGACGTTTGGTGGTGCAAGTAAGGGTGACGAAGCTGGTTCTGCTGATTTTGCTGTTGGTGTTGGTGCTGTTGCCGTTCCATCAACGCTTCCGGTAGCATGTCGATCTCGTAGTCAGCCATCAAATCCGTGTTCCGCTCGCCTCGGTCGGACTTTTTCCGCTCCCTCTTGCCAGCTTCATCTCTGGTATCGATGTAAATCAGATCGCCGGCGTGCGTTTTTGGTTCTACCGGGTGGTGGTGCCTCGTCGGAACGGGGACATCGTAGTCGTCGTACGAGGATTTCTTCTTGCTCAAAATCGAGGGCGGAAGCGGTGGTCCGGTCGAGTCAAAGTTGTGGTTCATGTAGATTTCCGCCGCCGTGTGCCTGTGAGATTGTTGCTGCTGCTGCTGCTGCTGTTGGCCGTACAGTTGACCGTTGCTGTTGCTTCGATGGTGATAGTAAGGTGGCATCACGTGCTGCTGCTGATGGTAACCGTTAATACTGGGTTGATAGAAGGATTCGGTTCCGTTTTGCTTGCCACCACCGTTCATGCACGGACCACTGAGGTTCGCCGACAGTTTGTACGGTAGCGGAAACCGATTCCCGGACACGTTGTAGGGGTGATTGCTGTACGGGGTCATGCCGCAGGAACCGTCGACGGCATCGTAGACACCGGACGACGGTGGGGCCATTCCCATCGGGCCGCCATAGTGACTCGCGGACGATACTGCGGCATAGTCAAAGGGGGGCTGGTCAATCGAGTGTCGTTGCATGCAAGCCGCCAGATTGTACATGGCCGCGGTCGGATCCTGGTAGTGGTCCAGTGACTTTGAGTGGGGTATCGTTCCAAGCGAAGGGGGTGGAAGGCCGGCGGACTGGACAACGTGGGAGGGAGGAGGAACAGGTTGGGAGGGAGAATTCGGTAGGAAGTGATGGTGATAACCGTAGCTAGGTTGACTGTGGATGTTACAGGGGGTCGTATTGTACAAAGGCTGGGGACCACAGAAAGGTATCGTGAGCGGCGGCTGCATGGCCATGGAGGGCTGCGGAGGAGGAACCGGCTGCTGATGCTGATGTTGCTGCTGCTGCATGTGCGGATGAAACTGATACTGGCTGCTGCAAGAGTTACAAGAACTAACGGCTGGCACTAGCGGGTTGCCATACGACTCTACATCAGCGGCATTTGGAAAGAAAGAGAAACAAATGGAACAACCTGAACGAGCGTTCTGCTTCAACTATCTTTTAGTATGTATTTATGATGATCAGACAGATGCAGCATTAGTTGATATGAGTTATTTTGAGAAGAATGATACATTCAAAGAATTAATGTGAAAAACTACAACTAAACATAGATCTACATAGAATCTACATAGAATCTACATAGAACATAGAATATATAGATTGTTCAAAACAATTTATCGCAATAGTACTCTAAGTTGTGAAAAAAAAAATAAACAAATGGTTTGTTTTGGAGAAAAATAAAGCTCATGCTGGATCTGATACAAACCAACCCGATGAATAATCTGACCAGCTATTTTACTGTACACTCTCAATTTATGGAGATGCATGATCTAGAAGGTCCACAAAATCACGTGCAATTGGGTACTAAAGCCCTATGTAAATTTGTATGTACAACGGTAAAAAACACAATTAAAAACCCTTTCTGATCACTTTTTTTTCATTTTAATGCAAAAAAAAAGTTGACAAGAAAACATTTTTTCGATGGATCAACTATGGTCCCCTTGGAATGAGCTGTCAAGAAGGAGCTTTTCTGTCAAGAAGGACCGCGAGGTTAATTTTTCAAAATTGATTTAAAAATCCATTTTAAACTCTTTGTGGTCGTACAAAGTGTCATTGTACTCAGAAAAATAAGCTTTATCGCTGTAAACAATAATATCAGCAATCTAAGCTTCATTTAAGGACCCAATTTGAATTTTAATATATTTTTTTAATTTTGATTTTGGGTCTTATAAAGGACGTCAAATAACATCACCACACCGAAAACGACGTTTGAATTCATTCTATTTTTCGAATTACGAGCAAAAATTTAAATTGATTGACAAACCACGTAAATGTTGTTTATTTTGAGGTTCTTAAATAAGCCTTCTGAAAAGTTAGATTGTTTGAAAAAGTTTGTTCGATGTTTATAATGTTACCAGGAGCTATTACGAAGGTAATCAAACAACAACGGAACCTTCAAGTCATTTCGAGGCTTGGTGGTGAAAGTGTTAAATTAAAATCCACTTGGGGGCAGAATGGATCACCCTTTTCCTGCCTTATAAAAACAATCAAAAGTTATGAAATTTTGGTTAAATGGATTATGTCGCTCCTGGTAGGTTCACAAATTACGTTTAATGCAACATTAGTTGATATTTTAGTTATTTTGATGCTTATTTGTAAAAATAGTGTCTTATTTCAACATACTAAAACTATTTTCAAAAATGTTTGTTTTGGTAAGTGACTATTTTCATAAAAGTGGTATAACTTCATGGAAACTATGTTAGAAAGGTCCCTAAAAAAAGTCATTTCTTATCTCCCTTCAACGTTGTATTAGACAAAATGGCTTGTTTTCTAAGGAGGCCCATCCTTCCCCGCAGGGTGGCCCATTCTGCCCCGCACCTAGGAAAAGTAGCTGAAAAAATCTTTTTTTAAATGGCTCAAAAATAGTTTTGAGCTAAAAATTTTCATAAACCAAGTATACAATATTGAAGGGAACATCCCAAAGCACAAGCCTACTACACTGAATTCATATATTTGCATGTTTTTTCTATGGTTTTTGACGCATTTTACTTAGGAGGCAGTATTTGTAAATATTGCTCGGTTTGTTCTAGAGGTCGTATCGAGGTGCTCCGATTTGAATGAAACTTTCAGCGTTTGTTTGTCTATACATGAGATGAACTCATGCCAAATATGAGCCCTCTACGACAAAGGAAAGTGGGGTAAAATGGGCTTTGAAGTTTGAGGTCCAAAAACCAAAAAAAAATCTAAAAATTGCTCGCATTTCCGTAAAACTTCATCAATTCCAACTCTCTTAGATGCATTCGAAAGGTCTTTTGAAGCACTTCAAAATGTGCCATAGACATCCAGGATTGGTTCGACTTTTTCTCTTAGCTTTTGCAAATTACTGTCAAAAATTGTTTTTTTTTAAAACCTTAATATCTTTTTGCAACAGCCTCCAACACCCATACTCCCATAGGTCAAAAGATAGGTAATTAAATGGACTATAAGCCTACGGAAATAACTTTTTGGCCGGTCGCAGTTTTTCTCATAGTTTTTCGATTTTTCTAGAACAAACATTTTACAACGTTAGTTTTTGCCCTGTAGGCCGCCATAGGGGCACTTTTTGGTCTCAATTTTGTCATATTCGAAATCCTCGGACAATTTCACGTATGTTATAAGTATTGGAGTTGTAAATTTGATTTAAAATATAATTAAATAAAACATTTTTGAAAAAAGAAATAGATCTTATTTACCCTATGATCAATACGTCAAATGCTGTATCAAGTAGGCGAAAACCTGTTTTACCCCTAATTAAACAAATTGTTAAAAAATATTTTAATTCATTCTTAATGGCAATTTTTCCAATCAAATTTACAACTCCAATACTTCTAACTTACGTGAAATTGTCCGAGGATTTCGAATATGACAAAATTGAGACTAAAAAGTGCCGCTATGGCGGCCTACCGGCCAAAAACTAACGTTGTAAAATGTTTGTTCTAGAAAAATTGAAAAACTATGAGAAAAACTGCGATTGACCAAAAAGTTAATACCATAGGCTTATAGTCCATGTAATTACCTATCTTTTGACCTATGGGAGTATGGGTGTTGGAGGCTGTTGCAAAAAGATATTAAGGTTTTAAAAAAAACAATTTTTGACAGTAATTTGCAAAAGCTAAGAGAAAAAGTCGAACCAATCCTGGATGTCTATGACACATTTTGAAGTACTTTAAAAGACCTTTCGAATGCATCTAAGAGAGTTGGAATTGATGAAGTTTTACGGAAATGCGAGCAATTTTAAGATTTTTTAGGTTTTTTGGACCTCAAACTTCAAAGCCCATTTTACCCCACTTCCCTTTGTCGTAGAGGGCTCATATTTGGCATGAGTTCATCTCATGTATAGACAAACAAACGCTGAAAGTTTCATCCAAATCGGAGCACCTCGATACGACCTGTTACACATTGGTGAAAAACTCGCTCTTAGGCTGTTGCATTCGACTTGGTTTAGGGTCCCATAGATCGAGTTTTATACAGATTGAAGTTTCGATAAGTAGTTCAAAAGTTATGTATAAAAATGTGTTTTCATGTGTTAGGTTATCAAAAGACCTTTCCAACGAGTCTAAAACATTGAAGATCTTGCAACCCTGTCACTTGAGTGACATTTATGTACTTTTTTGAATCCGGATCTCACTTAAATGTACGTAACAGTTGCAAAGTAACCGCCGACTTTACAAGTCGCATTATCAACGCCAGTCCGCAGTTTGTGTGCGCGTCGCCGCTTTTTTTAAAATCTGCACCGTAGACAAAAACAGTGTGGTTCTGGATTTTTGTCAACTCCAAACCCAACCAGGCCCGAAGCTTGTAAAAAAAATCCTCGCAGACCTTCAAGTAAACCAAGAAAACTTGCGAGCATTGCAATTATGCAATAGAAGAAGAATAGCCGTGTTGCAGTTCGCCGACTCAGCAGTGGCCTCGTCCATCATCGACAAACTTCTGGTATATCAGGGTTGCAAAATCCCGATTTACCTGGACAACAACGCTACGGATGTTCGTGTGCTTGACCTACCTCTAGGCATAAGCAATGACGACGTAGTAAAAGTGATGAGTAAATACGGCGAAATTTTGACCATCACCAACGACCGCTGGATTAACTTCTTCCCAGGAATCCCAAATGGAGTTCGGACCCTGCGAATGTTGCTGAAACAGCCAACGCCGAAAAATCACTATAAACAATGCTGCTGCAACAGTGACGATTATAGGCAAAAAATCGCTTTGCAAACTCAAAGCAAAGAACAAAAAATGTGCGGATTCAACTAAAAAGGTGAACCAAAAAAGCAGTACACCACCGATTGAACCTGAGCCAAGTAGCAGCAGCAGCAGTAAAAGCAACAACAGTAAACCAGAACAAAATGCAATGGAAACAAGTGAAATTGACGAAAAAGACAAATCGAGCCAAACATTTCATTAGGGCACAAAACCAAAATCCGCGATTCGAGAAAATCGCTTGCAAAAAGTGCACAACTTGTTTCAATTCCTATTTTAAAAAGAAGCTTCACTGATGGTATTTTTACTTATGATACGATAAAACACATCATTATCCTCAACTCTGCTTGAATGCTTCTTAATTTATGTTGATTTTCGCAATAAAACTGATAATTTAAAAAAATCTCGTTATTAGGCCCTTTTAACTTTCCAACTGTTGTTCATAATGGGCCCTTTCTAGATGCAATTTCGAAGAGAATTGAAAGGGCACTAAAGCGCTGTCATCCGATTGTTGTTTTGAATGATGTTTATGGGACCTTTTGTTCAGTTAGAAATAATGAGGAATTCAGCGAACATTATGTTAATTGGTGAAGATTTGTGATCGAATGGTGAGAATAGGGCATGTGAAATATAAAAATTCTTCGAAGGTGTACTGAACAGGATCCGCGGGACCGTGTTAAATATTGTGGTTCAACGAAGTTTTTTTCTGCAGAAATCCTTGGTGAAACGTTAACCAAACGTTGTTTTGAAGTGAATTAGTGTTAAGAATGTATGAAAACTTCACTTCATTACATAGAAAGTTCCTCAACTACGAAAAACTAACGAAAAAGAAAAGGGCACAATTGAACTTTTTTTTCTGGTTCGGAGTGAACATTGTTATGGGCCCTTTTGAGTTTTTGATTTTTTCAATAGGAAATTGTTTGTTATCAATCTGATTCTTGGAGGGCATGTAGGGAGTGTACTAATGAATGGAATAGTGGAATAATCCCGAATGTTTACGTTTTGGTTTTGGGCCCTAATGAAATGTTTGGCTCGAAATATGGATTCGAGACCGTGCTTTCTAAGCACACTCGCAAAACCCGGAAGCGCTTACAAGCATATTTGGACGCGGATGACGAATTGACAACAAAACGAAGAGAGATGGCTGAAGTAGAAACAACAGATGAAGAAGACGAAGATGTCATAAAAGCAAAATATTATAGGAATAAGTGTTATGAGATAACTGTTAAATCCCTGGAGGAAGAGGACGAAGATAAAATTGAAGAACTTGATAATTTAAAATCAAAATTTTCCGCTAAATATTTGAAACATAGACAGAAATATTTAGAAAAAGGCATGGTAACAATTATTGAAATATAGCCAGACAAGTGATGATTTAAAACTCTGTAACCTTTCCTCTTCCACTATCCACCTTGAAGAGATGAATGCACAATGGTGTAAAGTCTCTATAATAAAACAAAAAAAAAATGTACGTAAACTATGTCCGGATCTACCAGCCGTCCCATCGTAAGTTAAGTTATCAAAAGAACTTTCCAACGAGTTCAAAACATTGAAGATCTGGCAACCCTGTCTCGAGATATGGTCACTTAAGTGATATTTATGTACTTTTTTATTCCGGATCTAAAAAATAGATGAAATTTGTGTACAGTCATTATTGGTAATCAGTGAGGTTGGCTCCAACCACATAGGTGGATTTAGTTTGTTTTTTTTTTTTTGTTAAAAAGCTTATAAACTTAGTTAACTAAATATAAACATTGATTTTTTTTTTCTTAAAAACTGTATCATCTACTTTAGTGATGGTACAACTTTATCTGATGCAAAATATTCCAAAAACAAATTGAAATCCTATCAAAGTCACCCCGGTTTACGGTACTTGTATTTGACACATTTCATAAAAGAATTCACTTAAATCGATCATATTCGTACGGACACTTATTTGACCTCTTTTGGTAACTTTTTTCAGTAACCTATTTTTGTATTTTTTTAGAATAAGTTTTTTACAAATCCAATGAATTGATCTTGAAGAGGATATTCTGCCGCGTCGATTGATGTATACTTTAGTCGAATTTTAAGTACTCTTACATCACAAACAGTTTCCGTACGGGGGGAGTACAGACAAATAGTTGACTCACTGTAGCTATTTGAAGTTAGCAGTTCCAAAAAACGGCTGCCACGATATCTCAACAGTGCTTTGACCAAATCGGCTCAAAATGTTGGTGAAAATTCGTTAAACCAAACCCTTGTGCATGATTTTCAAAAAGGTTTATTTTTTAAAAAGATAAAAATGTTGCTATGTTTTTCATTTAAAAAACCGTCGGCATAGATCTAGGGGTTTTTCTCAACAATTATTTTCCCTGAAAGAACACCCAGTTAGCAAAATCGTAAAAATATGTATCCTCCCTGCAAAGGCTTATGAATTGATATCAGTTGAAAGGTTCTCCAAATCTCTGAATTGCAAATGTAACATCCTGGAGCAGAAAAGTTAAATTCTAATAAAAACAATTGAAATTGAAAAAAAAACCGTCGGCTTTTTGATTTGTGTATTTTTTTAAATGCAAAAAGTCAGAATCAGACTCCGTCATGCACACGGGATACAGTGAGTCAAATATTTGTCCGTACCCCCCCGTACGGAAAATGTTTGTGATATAAAAGTACATAAAATTCGACTAAAGTGCCATGTTTTGTACATCAATCGACGCGGCAGAATGTCCTCTTTAAGACACTGTCATTGGATTTGCAAAAAACTTTTTCTTAAAAAATACAAAAATAGTTTACTGAAAAAAGTCAAAAAAGAGGTCAAATAATTGTCCGTACCCCTTGTAAAAGTACAAAATCTGATCGATTTTGAAATGTTGTTTCTGTGTCAAATACTAGTACCTCTAGCCAGTTTGTGACAACTTTGAACTTCTGATAACTTTGTTTAGTTAGTTTATATTAAGAATTGGTTTAAATTTAGTTTTTTAAAGTAAAACTTATCAAAACATAAGTTTATAAACAACTATTTTTATAAAATTGCTATTTTATGTTGTAAGAGTCTCTATTTAACAAGTTTTAACAATATTTGTTCGAAATATACATTGTTTTCATCTTTTATTGACATTTTTCGACCAAAATACTGTTTCGGAACAATACCGTTAAACAATCCGGATTGTCCCGGAACCGGTTTAACCCCTCGGAGGGAAATTTTGTGGTGGTCAGATAGAGGACAAAAAACCCATCTCTTGCAATTTAAAGCATCCAATTTCGTCCCCTACAGCCCGATTACGAGTCCCTAGTCTGAAATTTGAAATTTTCAAATTCCCCAAGCAAAACATTCTGTCCCAGGACGGTACAGAAATTCTCAGTACGGAAAGTGAAAATTTCAAATTTCAGACTAGGGACTCGTAATCGGGCTGTAGTGGACGAAATTGGATGCTTTAAATTGGAAGAGGTGGGTTTTGTCCTCTATCTGACCACCACAAAATTTCCTCCGAGGGTTAAACCGGTTCCGGGACAATCCGGATTGTTTAACGGTATTGTTCCGAAACAGTATTTTTGGTCGAAAATGTCAATAAAAAGATGAAAACAATGTATATTTCGAACAAATATTGTTAAAACTTGTTAAATAGAGACTCTTACAACATAAAATAGCAATTTTATAAAAATAGTTGTTTATAAACTAATATTTTGATAAGTTTTACAAAAAAACTAAATTTAATCCAATTTTAATATAAACTAACTTAATAAAGTTATCAGAAGTTCAAAGTTGTCACAAACTGGCTAGAGGTGCTAGTATTTGACACAGAAACAACATTTCATAAATGAATTCACTTAAATCGATCAGATTTTGTACTTTTATTAGGGTACGGACAATTATTTGACCTCTTTATTTTACTTTTTCAGTAAACTATTTTTGTATTTTTAAGAAAAAGTTTTTTGCAAATCCAATGACAGTGTCTTAAAGAGGACATTCTGCCGCGTCGATTGATGTATAAAACATGGCACATTAGTCGAATTTTATGTACTTTTATATCACAAACATTTTCCGTACGGGGGGGTACGGGCAAATATTTGACTCACTGTATGTCTTGCGAGTCTTCACCCTAAATTTCAGCCAATTTGGTCCATCCCATCTTGAAATATCGTGGCACCCTGGCGTATGGCAAAATTTTGACCACACATCGTCTCTTACTCAATTTAATCATGAAATTTACCGTAGTGATGGAATATCATCTTTTAAGTGGATTTTATAAAGTTTTCTGTGATATGAAATTTTGTGATTTTCTACATGTAATTAACCCCTTAATAAAACGTGAAGACCGCGTGTCAAATAGTGTTAGCACAGTAATGAAAGGATGAGATTGAGGTTAACAGTGTCAGGGTAAATTTTATTCATCACAATAGGATATATTTATAACAAAGCCAAATCTACATATTTCTACTTTTAGTAAAGAAAAAAGCATGTTTCTACAAAACTAATGGAATGAGATGGTCATGAATGGAAAGGATTAGTCTAGGTCAATTGGAGATAAAGATAATTTAAGGTTTCGACAATACCTTTTCGTCGAGCCTGCTGATTCTTGTGGTGTTTCTCCTGTATCAGCATCGCCATGTTTAGAACAGTTTGCTCTACATTCACTAAAAAACACACAAAGAATATTAAGGTATCCCCTTCAGAAAAAATCAACTAGTCGCTATACTTGTATTAAGTTCTCGAAAGCTGTAAATATCACTCCAGTTTACCGCCAGCTTCATATCCGTCAACTGAGCACAAATTTTCTTCATAATCTGCAATAAAATGTTGTTTAGAAACCAATACCGATGCTTCCACGCTTGAAGTTCTCACCTGGCACTCGACCGTGGCCGTGATGGCATCCCGCGAGACGTTCGTTACGCGATCCGGACAGATTGGCCCGTCCAGCACCAACGTTTTGTTCGGTAGCGTTTTGTACCCCATCTGCTCGAACAGTGCCTCTGCGCCCACCAAATTTGCCGCAATCTCGTGCTGGTAGAATCCGGAGTACATCTGTAAATGTGTTATTTGAAGTAAACTTAAAACCCAAATGGCCTTAAATCGCATTACCTTGATAACTTTGTACTCCTTCCGCCATGGCTTTGTGAACAAGTTGTTCGCGTACTGGCTGATGGCTTCAAATCCAATGGATGCTTTATACGCGGAAAAATCTTCCATTTTTGCAATGGAACTGAACGGTGACGGAAAGAGATAATTAGTTCTCTTAACTAAAGCACGTTATTTAATAGTTTTAGGTAACACGAATAACAAATCTTTTAATCAATGCCCTTAAAAAGGAAGTGTTGCTAATAATGGGATGTTTTTCGTGTTTATTCAGAAGAAATACTTAAAATGTATGGGAAATACCTTTGTAAAACTTGCACAGTTTGTAACAGCATAAACTTTTGGCTGTGAGGCATGTTGCAAATGTACTGAACGATTAGGTCTGGAATGAAAATGAATCACAAAAAAACGTTATTTATTTTAACAATGGTCTAAAAAAATCGCTTCATCCTTCGAAATTCAGCTTTTTGACGTAGACTTACGTCTTTGTCGAAGGTACTGGGGTGCCATTCCAAAAAATCCGGGCCGAAGGCCCTGGATTACTGCGTCATCCGTCAAACGCTTATATCTTCCTTCCCTCTAATCGAATCCACACGACTTATGTTCCATTCGATTCGAAAATTATTCAGCAATTTGCTATAAAACTTTCATTGTTGGCAAAATAGTTTTACTATTGAAACAATTGAATGTTTTAAAATGTTTTCAAAATGCACAGATTGAGCGCTTCCCACTCACGGACGGGAATGTCAAGTACCTATTTTGAGGGGAAAATCATCCGAGCAACGCGACCGAGTGTCGGTCGCGAAAAAGGAGGGGAAGTAGCGGGCCGAAATGCTATATAAGAACGCGCGCCAGAGCCCATTCCATCATTCACGTCTCAGACGTCGGACCGGCAGCAGCAGCAGCAGGAGAGAGGGACCAGAACTGGAAAAGAAGCGCGCATCGCCTTCTCGTCGTCACCGTCAGCCAGTTGCCTCTCGATGGCCGGACCGTTTGGATCTTTCGCGGTAGGGGGTAAAGACTTCCCAACTCTTCGGAGTTGCCTCACTCCCAGTCTCTCGTCCCACCCGTGATGAGTCGGTGAAATGCCTTTCAGGAACTAGTGTTGGTCTTTGAGGGTGACGGATTGCACAGCTTTCTGAACCCCTCTCTCCACCACATTATGCTACCAAACTTTCATTCGGTTCGCGAAAAAATAGTTTTTCGTTCTTCTCTTCTCCATTCGATGTTTCCATTGTTTAAATAAGGCTTTCTAGTCAAAGATTTACCAACACATTCAAAGTATGGTTACATGGCAGTTGAGTTGACTGGAGTGTGTAAGTTCTGTTTTGTCGGGGGGTCCATCTCCCATTTACGATCTTATTCCGTTAATGTATTCCTAGTATCTAGCTAATTCTTCAAAATTAAGATATGGAAAACTCTATGTCCACATCTCAAAACTTTACGTAGTCTACGCCATTCCGGTTATGTCTGTGACATAACTACTTTGACTTTTTGGAGGACGTTAAGGTTTTTAGGCATAGACTAATAAAAGACTACACAGTAGGCTCTGAACCATGACTCAACCTTTTTATGACCCCTCGGCACGGCTGGTTCACTGTCAAAAATGACAGATCGAAATGTCATCAACTGGCAGCTCTGACTTTGACATGACATTTCACGCAATGTTATTGTTTATGTTTTTGTTTATGTTTTTGTTTTGAATTAAACGGAAAATGTTCCAGATGCGGACGGTAATTACTAGAGTGAACCATCGTTCGGGGGGGATCCTGAGGGTGGTCGAATTTCTAGCGATTCCGTGTGTCTGCTGAAAGATGGACACGCCTACGCCTGAAGGTCATTCCGGGATTCGAACGGCAACATGGGCCTCACCATCGAGGGCAAGAACTGGCTCCCGATCGAGATCATTTCGGGCTGTTAATCGTCATCCTCCTAGAAAACGACCACGTGAACACCGTCGGGTTTACCAAGCAAAGCGGCGTATCTAGCCGTGGCCCGCCACCGGTTGATACTGCCGGGGCAAGACTGACTTTCTTCAACCCGGGATCTTCATCCTGAAAGGCAAGAAAGTCCTTGCAGACGCCATCTGGGCCTCGACGTACTGAATCTACTTCAAAAACCTCAACAGGCCCAAGATCTTTGCCCCGAACTGCCATTCCGAACCCGGGGCATGAGCTCGAACCAGCAACTTGGAACTGGCAACGAGGAAGCCGAACAACGCAGCTTGTCAGCAAGCAGGTGCAGGGCATGCGCATCCTTAAAGTTACTAGTGGAGGTCAGCACAGTTTGTCCCATGTAGAGGGAGACTTGTTGGAAGCCACCCCGTCACGGAACCGAAACCCGCCGCCGCCGCTAAGTCCAAGAATGTAGAATGAAAATAAACTTTACTACAAAGAAAACAAAAACGCAAATGCTTTTTATTATGTACTTCAAATTTTATTTTCAATTCTTGGTTACAAATATTTTCAACTTGATCTAAAGATTCACTTCTTCTTGACCAACTCCTCGCCCTTCTGGATGTTTTTCTTCAGCTCCAGAATGGCCTTCTTCAGCAGCTCCTTCTCATTGGCGTTCACTAGGGCAGACCAAGGTGTGGGTCGACTCCGGCACGGTCAATGTCCAGCGTGGAAATGGCCAACACGCGCTTTGGGTCCAAAACTGCAGCCTTGGGCAGAGTGTCGCAGGCAATCGGGACCGTTGAGTTAACCGGATTCGAGATGGGGCACGCATTGGCACATCCGGCGGCGAGGACGCGGGCGATCAAGGTGTTCGTGTTGAACAGATTTGGCTCGCTAAACAATAATCCCTGCACTGCTGATTGACTTATTGCAAAGCAAAACAACACAAACAAGATGCGCGCATAAATCAGCACAAAACGAAATCGAAAAAGCCAGCGCTGCCAGGTCGATCTGTCATACGAGGGGCGAACCGATATGGGGTTCAACCACCGACACCGACGTAACACTCCATGTAAAAAATGTGCTGAAATTTGTCCCAGCACGACTCACCCAATTACTTCCTTGGAATCACCCCTTGCCGATAAAAATATATTTCGCAACACTGCTCAACCCATTGTTTGCAAACAAAACGTAGTTTATGAATGAATCAGCTGATTTGTGTTTACAAACAAAATATAATCAGTGTTGCCTTGCTAATACATTTTTCGAAAACCCGTTTGACAGCTCACCGGACTTACCGGAGGGGTGATGCAAAGAAGGGTCATCTTTTTTACTTGAGTGTTACGTCGGTGTCGGTGGTTCAACGTTGTACCCGCGGTTCACAGCTTATGAGTCATACTTTTTGGAAAATTTTGTTCGGAGTGAGTAGTCTTTAATTAGTCTATGTTTTTAGGTAGGTATCTCGATAGGGTAACAAGAAAAAAATATTTAAGAAAACCACTTCGTTTTTATACATTTTTCAGCAAAATTAAGCATAGATACGTGCCAATTATAACCCAATTCAGTCAAAGTCAAAGAGTTTGTATTATTATTTTTTAAATTGATTCGTCGCTAAACTATCTCCAAGGAAGAGTGCGATCCTTGCAAAAAAAAAATCAATTCGCATTCGCATTCGCATTCGCATGGAGAAGGTGATCTTAGCGGGTTGCAGACTGGATTTCGTCATGTATGTGTGATGATTGTCCAGCTCAGGTTGCATAGAAATTGATTAAAGGGAATTAAAACCAATTCTACCATGAAAGCCATACATTGCCGGCCGCTCCCATCTTCACCATACACCGGGACAGGAATAAGGATTAGGAGCACGGGAAGTGTTGATGCTCTCTCTCAGTCGCCAGCCAGCGATAAGTTAAGACGTGTTTTGCTCGTGTTGTCATCTCGCGTGCTTGGAAGTTTTTGACAGATGGAGGTGGAGGAATCCTCCGAGGAGGAAGATTTTCGTCCCGTCCGCGGGAATCGGAAGCGGAAGAAGTCCAGTGAGGTCGCTGGAATCGGCATCGAAGGAGAAAAAGTTGACAAGACCCTGCTCAACAACAACAAGTTCAGCCCGCTAGCGGATAACAAAAACAACAACAATGCCAGCCCAGCAGGAGGAGGGGACGCCCCGGCGGTTCCACCACCCGGCCAGTCGGCAGGTAAACAAAAGCAACCACCTTTGGTGGTGAAGAACACCACGGATTTTTACAAGCTCGTGGCGATAGTGGAAAGTTGTAAATTAGGTTTCAAACCGATTTACAAACTAACCCGATTTGGAACCAAGGTGACCTGCTTCTCTGTAAAAGATTTTGACAAGTTGCAAGAGCTACTCAAGAAGAAGAAAGTGGAATTCTACACCCACGATCGGCGGAGCGAACGAAATCATCGGGTGGTTCTTCGTGGTTTTCCTGATGAACTGAAACCGGACGAGGTCAAGTACCTTCTGAAGAGGGATCTCAAGCTGGAAGCGCTGGAGGTGCATATCATCAAGCGGAAGGAAAAGTCCACCGTGGACGAAACTCCGTACATTGTGGTCTTCCCCAAGGGATACACCAATCTGAAGAAGCTCTCTGCAATGAAAGTTGTGGCAAGCACTATCATCCGGTGGGAGGCCTACCGGAACAAACGGCCGAACGTGACCCAGTGCAGGAACTGCTTGCAGCTGGGTCATGAAACCAGGAACTGTCACCTGAAAGGCAGGTGCAACAACTGTGGGGGTCCCCACAAGACGGACGAGTGCAAAGTCCAAGAAGCCGAGCCGAAGCGGTGTGCCAACTGCTCTGGAGCCCACGAAGCCACGGACCGCAGCTGCCCCAAGCGTGCGGACTTCATCCGGAGGCGCCAGCAGGCGTCGAAACCGAAACCGCCGGCAAGGAAGGCGTAGAAGCAGAGTCCAGCAGTTCCGGCGTTTACGCCGGCGGAGTTTCCTCCGCTGCCGGGTGCAGTTCCGGACGGAAAATCTAAGGATCGCCCTCGTCCCGCAGGAAGCAGCCAAGGTGGCCCCCGAGACGGTGGAGCCACGGAGAAGGAAGCCGGGGAGGTACTCTACAGTTCGGCTGAGCTGTGGGGGATTTTCTCCGAGTACATCGGCAGGTTCAAGACCTGCAAGACCCGCTTGGACCAAGTAACCCTCGTCAGTTACATGATCTCCAAGTATGGAATTTAAGGAGTTTTTTTTTTTTGTTATTATATATTGTTTTACTGATCCTCGGTCCCAACCTGGTCACAGCACCTAAAAGGACCTAATTAAAATAAGTTAAGAAAAAAAAGTGTTGATGCTAAACTTACTTAGAAAAAAAGGTAGCGAAACCGCAGGCTCTTTTTCCCAACCCTATTGTGGAACTCGATCAAACTGACCGTTTGACCAAATTTGATCGAATTTAAACAACAAGGCTGCGTAAGCATCGCGTGGAGTTGGTAGTTGTACAAGGTAAAGGTCTGGGAGTCGCCCTAAGCAAGCGATACGACCGTTGGCATAAGTGAGGTTAAAAGTTGGTTGATTTTATTCTCAAGGCAGACTATCGGAAGCTGCTGTCGAGACTGTTCCCGCAAAAAAAAAAATCAATGTTCATTAACTCCACACTCCACTCCACAGAAAAGGGTACTAGTGGTTATGTTACAGACATGACCAACATTTAAATGACTTATATTATTATGATGTTACAGAATCATTGCATTTGTCATTTCGCACCACCGGCGAGGTCACGGTCGCAACCTTCCGGTAAATTGAACTACATCATGGGAAGAGGAACGCGTCCATGATGGGTTTGGTCAGTTGCTGAAAATCGGTGGTCAGTTTCGCGACCAGAATTTAAAAAATGACGCAAAATTTTTAAAAAATATATCATTATTAAGCGCCATATGCAAAACTTAATTAATTGTTTTCAATGTTAGATGGATACTCAAAATTTCATTTCTGGCCAAAGTTTTAATTAAACGGTACTTCAAATGTATGACTCAAATGTGGCAACAAATAACGAGTAGCCACCCTGAACGCGGTCAAAAGTCCCCGGAAGAATTATAACCAGTCAGTCTGCGCTTCACTCTACTCGCAACCTTCTAGTCTCGCAAATTACAGCAAAACAACCGATGCGATGATTCATCATCCCGTCAGCATCGTGTGTTATCAGTTTCACTGGCAATTTTAATGCCCGCGACGGTCATGACCGAGCAATGGAAAGGGTCACCCACCGGTGCTGCGATTCACAAAACAAAGAAAAACAAGTGCCAGAGTTCCCACTTACCTTCTAGCTGCCTCCTTAAGTTAATCTTCTCCATAGTTTCTTCCGCGTCCAAGAACTTCCAGTGGACTTCCAGAATTTTATTGTACAGATTCGTGATGCCGCCAGCGGCAACGACACTACCACCTCCGCCGTCCTGCTGGTGATGATCGTACACGGATTCCATGTTTCTTTTTCTTTCCTCTTGCGGGGATTGTCGTTTTTTGGTCACTTCTAGTTAATCATTCAAATTATCGTTTTGAAGCTGCTGCTGCTACTGCTGTTTCCTCGTTTGTTTCTACAACCATCAATCAAAGTGAGCTGTGAATCAGCTTGTGTTGAAGAACTTTAAAGGTAAACAACAAAAAATGCAAGCCGCTGGCAGCGAAAGGGTCAACGCAGTTGGCCTCGACTCGGAGAAAAAAAAAACGAAAGATCAAAAAGATCAGTTTTCTGATTCTAAACACGCACCACGTACATGCACACACACACACACACACAAACACCCGTTCTCTCTTGAACGATCTGAGCCCAAATATTTTCACGATCTCCGCCGCCGCTGCTTTCTGCTATAAATAATCATAAACGCTTCTGAGACGGCGAACAAGTTCTATTAAAAGATTTGCATAAGTGGTCTGCTCTAATTTTCCTTTCTTCCCGATACAATTTGGCTTCGATTTGTTCGTGCCAATTAGTTCGATCCTAGTTGGCCACAAAGCTCAGCACCAGCAGCTCCCGGAGGAATGCAAAGGAATGCAGAACCATAATCATTATCCAATCGAAGTAGTCGTTCGCCGAACTTTTCGTTTTCGCTGCAAGCAACTTGCAGTTTTCGCTCTTTTCCACAGCATTCCATCCAAAATTTACCGCTTCTTTACATTCCACGTATCATTTCACGGCCCGTACGCACTGCTGTAGCCGCTTTCGGTCGTTTCGAACGGTATTATTTCATTTTTGCGCAGAGATCGCGAGACACACAGGTCCACCATTAAATTTTACAAAAGTTTTACAGTTCTCTCCTCTTGCTCTTCTTGCCAACAACGAAACGAACGGGACACACGAGAATGACAACTCTGATGACAGATGGTTGTGTGAGTGTGTGTTTGTTTAGATTTTAAAGTGTCAAAAGTTGCGTTTTGCAGGGGGTGTTTCAAAAATCATTTGAATCGATACACTCTCGTCGAAAATAACTCATTTCAGTGTAATTTCACTCAGAATTTTCAACCTACCAAACACATTTTAGGGGAAGTTCCTAGGACAGTTCCCTTTCTATTCAATTGGGTACTAAAGCCCTATCTCAATTTGTATGTACAACGGTAAAAAACACAATTAAAAACCATTTCTGATCACTTTTTTTTTTCATTTTAATGCATTTTTTTTTTGACAAGACAACATTTTTTCGATGCATCAACTATGGTCCCCTTGGAACGAGCTGTCAAGTAGGAGCTTTTCTGTCAAGAAGGACCGCGAGGCTAATTTTTCAAAATTGATTTAAAAATCCATTTTAAACTCTTTGTGGTCGTACAAAGGGTCATTGTACTCAGAAAAATAAGCTTTATCGCTGTAAACAATAATATCAGCAATCTAAGCTTCATTTTAGGACCCAATTTTTCTCTATTCAAACAACTTATTTGGCAAAGTTTTTGGTAGAAACTGGCTCTCTCACCTTCTACAGCAAAAAAGATATGCGTCGTGACGTGGTCGTGACCTAGATCTTACCTCTTGTTGGCGGTAGTCTCCACTCGAAACAATATTTTTGTTTTGTACAGACCAATGTTCACAAAGGAGGAAAAAATATTATAAAACTTCCAAAAAGTAATCACGTGGTTACTGGATGACCCCTTTTTGATAAACTGAAATCCAACTGAGAAATTTGCCTCGAGCCTCGACTCGATTCAGGCTCGATCTCGAGCCAGATCAACTCGGAGCTCGAGCCAAAATTCTCAGTGGGATAAGAGGGTCTATTTTAATACAACGCAAGAATTTTTTTATGCTACATCCTTACACACAAGAAAATATTACCACACATTACCACATACCACATACTCAAACATACCAAACACTCAATCGAGTATAACTTTAAAGAATAATATTCTTACCAAAAACTGAACATGCCAAAAGATTCTAACAATGTTTATCTTTTTGGTCAATTTAACAAAAACTGCTCAAATTTATTTTAACTGTAAAAAAAAATCGTTTGTGTTTCGGGCCTGTGCTGAAAAATCTGTATTTGTGGCAAGCCTGGTCATGTGTCATGTCAGTGTATGCTTGAGACAATCAAGCCGATTGTAAACATCAACAGCTGATTGAAATAATGTTGTTGTTGGATATCGTCAGTACTCGGTGAAATTAAAATTAATACCGACGGCCGAAGATGACGGCCAAACCATGCGGCAGAATCAACAACGACGCACCACAACCGCAACGACAGAGACCAAACCACTGGTCCTCCCCGTTACTCCCAAAAACTGTCCAACATTCCTTCTCTCCCGAAACCTCGAACCATTACACCTGATCAACAAGATACAAGATACAAGTCACGAAAACACCAGTAGTGGCCGCCGAAATAGAAAAAAATCAATTCAAATCTACCAGAATTGATCCCAACGATGGGCGTTTCGAAACATCCGCGGGAAACGTGTCCACGGCGCAGTTAAGTTGCGTCTAACAGCAAAAAGGTGGCGAATAAGATGAAAAAAGTCGCAAAGATTCCAAAAAACGCTGCCGCAAACTCTTACATCGAAACACAACAACAACTGTGGATGAAGATTGAGTGGCGCTAGCGATCGGCGAAACATCGCCATAAGGACGACCAGCAGCAACAATCTGAGCAGCAATCCATGAAGGATAAGCAGGTTGCTCCAAGGTGGCTCCGAAGGAGATGACTTCACCATAGAATCTAGCTTTCTCCGCAGTAGCGGACGCCTCATCAGCAGCCTCGGCATCGGCAGGCCTACCGGGTTAATAGTGGGGCAAAGGCGCAAAGGGTATGTACTCGCTAGTCAGCCACTCATCTGACTCTGGTCGAAACTCGGATTGCGGATCACCGTTAGAATTCCTGAATTCTATCATATTTTGTTTTGTTTTCAATTGCTGCCACGTGCTCACGCTCAACTTTACAACAACAAAAAAACATTACACACACTAAGGAAAGACGGGCGAGCTGTCACGACAGCAGCGCCATCAGCGCCGGGTGAGTGGATGCCGAAGCTAAATTGCATTTTAAATAACCGTTTTTGGCTCGGTTATTGAAGGACGATGGTTCCGCACTCGAGTGTCCCGTCTGTTTGTCTGTGATATTACGGTAATGACAAAATTAACTTACTTTTGAATTAAAAAGTTGTTAAAATTGGCTACATCAAAAGATTTTTTTCTTGTTTTGAAAATAAAAACTTTTACTGCTACAGTTTCTGAAAATCTCATTGCTCACTGATTTAAAAGATTTCACTTTTAATTCAACTGTAAAATTTCTTTCATTTTGTCGTTTTTTTTTGTCCCGAGGGTCCGCAGTCCATTTCTCGTTGCGGGACATGTTTGACGAGTATTACCTTAACATCCGGAAAAACAGTTTGCACCAGTTCTGTCAAGACCGTCTGTACGGAAGCCGCAGGTCCTGGAACTGTCGTACTCGGACTACTTACAAAGGTTGGAGCGAACCTGATCAAAAACATCTACCTGTAATACCGAAGAAGTCACCGGTGAGTATTGAGAATATGTTCAGTGTCAAGTCAGCCATTCTTGAAGGAGGACGAAGTGATCGTGATCTATACGTTCAGGCGCTTCACTTCCCAGCCGGAAAACGTCGAAGTTTGAACTTTCTACAAATACTCACCAACGTGAACTTTTAATCCAACGAACGATCTTTTTAAATTTACAAAATATATTATATTTAGTATCGATTTATCTTCAACAATCAACCACGCATACACCATTTTGTCATGTGACCAATATGACTTAAAATTTCGTGACGTTGCAACGCAAACTTCAATCTGATGTAACTTTGGTTCTAGACAACCAATTAAGTCGCTCTAGCTTGCATTTGTAAGCTCTTTCCAAGTACAAAGAGCATCCGAAATATCAAAATACACATTGAATGTGTAGTTTTCTGTTGACATAAACAACTGTCCCTTTTCCGTGACGTTGCAACGCAAATCAAATGGTAAACTTACACTAGTTCGAAAAAATACTTGCAATCAAAAGAATAATTCTGGAGCAACATTTGAAAAGGGCGTATCCAGGTTTTTAACAACATGGACGAATATCGACGGTAACGCTTGTAACGGTACGGGGGTACTGTCAAACCAATTTGGTAACGCGTGTAACACGCCTGCTCGCGATGCTCGAGCTTATGTCAAAAATTTTCACCAACATGGCGCCCACAAGTCTTTGCATTCGCAACGTGTTCCTCTTTCGTCCGCAGCCCGCACCAAAACGTTTTTAACAGCGTAACAAGGAGAAAAACATCCGAGACCGACGCTGAACGCAGAATATCCCCGAGTCTGAACCCGCTGGCCGGAACACGGATCACAGCTGAGACCGCTCCCGCAGTGCGACAAAAAAACACCCGACTCTGAACCCGCGGCTGCTGGCCGGAAGACGGATCACAGCTGAGACCGCCCCCGCAGTGCGACGAAAACACCCGACTCTGAACCCGCGGCTGCTGGCCGGAACACGGATCACAGTTGAGACCGCCCCCGCAGTGCGACGAAAACACCCGACTCTGAACCCGCGGCTGCTGGCCGGAACACGGATCACAGCTGAGACCGCCCCCGCAGTGCGACGAAAACACCCGACTCTGGACCCGCGGCTGCTGGCCGGAAGACGGATCACAGCTGAGACCGTCCCCGCAGTGCGATTTTCAGCTGGCGTGATTTCCACCCACCCTGTTCCGGCCAACGGTTGCTTTCCTTGGTTTCCTAGTACGCTGGCGATCTGTCAGAGATGCCGGACGGCGGTCCCAGATGTTTTCCGGCCACCAGCCAGCAGGTTCAGAGTCGGGTGTTTTCGTCGCACTGCGGGGGCGGTCTCAGCTGTGATCCGTGTTCCGGCCAGCAGGCGTGGGTTCAGAGTCGGGTGTTTTTTTGTCGCACTGCGGGAGCGGTCTCAGCTGTGATCCGTCTTCCGGCCAGCAGCCGCGGGTTCAGAGTCGGGTGTTTTTTTGTCGCACTGCGGGAGCGGTCTCAGCTGTGATCCGTCTTCCGGCCAGCAGCCGCGGGTTCAGAGTCGGGTGTTTTTTTGTCGCACTGCGGGAGCGGTCTCAGCTGTGATCCGTGTTCCGGCCAGCAGCCGCGGGTTCAGAGTCATTTTGACAGCTAGAACTACACTCAAACCCCGATGGTTTGACACCAACTGTTGTCAAACGAACGGGGTCACTTTTTAGTTTGACACCTCTTTTACACAGAGTTCACACATACTACCACACGTTTGTTTTGATAGTGTACGTGAGCGCCGTGTAAAAAGTGACAGTGACAACGGGGTACAAACTAAAAAAAGAGTCAAACGAAAAAGTGACCTACCACCGGGGGTTGAGTGTATTTATTTTGCAAATTCCGAGGCAACAGGTAACTATTTAACAAAACCCGCAACGTTAAAAGGTAGCTGGGAAGGCCAGCTATTGTTTAACACATCGAGTTTTATGGAAAAGTTACCTGTTGGCTCGGAATTTGAGAAATAGTTCCAGCTACCAAAATGCTAATCCGCCCTTTTCTTGTGTTGCTCCAGAATTATTTGATTTTATGTCTCGAAAAACCAGGAGTTTTAAGAAAAATGTGTTAAAACGCTGATTTTAACACGAATTGATACATAACTAAACCAACTTATACATAATGATATTCAAATGATGAATTATTGAAAACTATGAAAGCCCAGAATCGCTCTTTTCAAAATTTCATCCTAAAGCGGTGTATGCACTTCGGAAGGAATCGGTCAAGAAAAATTTCAAATGGGCAGCAGCGGCAGCGAAAGCAAGCCAGAGAGGGTGAAGAAAAGCCCCAAGAAAACGCTCCCTCTCCTTTGTTCTGCTGTTCGTAAAGCTGTTTCTTGACCCCTTTCCTTCCGATCTCCATACTAGCCTTAAGGTGAGACACCGTCGTCGGTGAGACATTGTCGGAGAATGTGTCCTATCAATAACAACGGCAATTGGGTACTAAAGCCCTATCTCAATTTTTATGTACAACTATAAAAAACACGATTAAAAACCATTTCTGATCACTTTTTTTCATTTTAATACAATTTTTTTTTTTTGACTAGACAACATTTTTTCGATGGATCAACTATGGTCCCCTTTGAACGAGCTGTCAAGTAGGAGCTTTTCTGTCAAGAAGGACCGCGAGGTTAATTTTTCAAAATTGATTTAAAAATCCATTTTAAACTCTTTGTGGTCGTACAAAGGGTCATTGTCTAGGGGTTGGACAGAGTCGATAGTTTTATTATTCGTTAATCTATTGACGGCGGGTTTGATATTTTCGTCAATAGATCGACGAATAGTTGAGCTAGCGTTCCCACCGTGTATTATTAATCTCGGTTAAATTTGACATCTTTTAAACATCATCACAACATCATTTTCAAAAAAGTTTGCGCAAAACGGAGTTTAACACGGTTCATATCCAGAATCGACGATTCCTTCGTATGACCCTTCTGTCTGAGCCGCCCGACGAGGAACAACGGGGACGGAGACTTGGTGAAACCATCCGAAACGGTGTGGTGCCCGAGGACGTTCACGGAAAGGTGCACGGAAGCCAAAAACCACTTTTTAGCTAGCTAGCTTTCAGATGGTTTGTGTCCGTTTGCTCCTCTGAAGGAGGCCATCATTTGCCTTTGGAGCACAAGGTGTTTTTTCAGCATCTCAGGACTTATGCTGTGGCTTCTGCGGAACCGTCTACAGCACGCCGGTTGCACAGAACAACACATAAAAAAGGCTCACAATCTGTAGAAGGCTATCCCTCCTAAGTCAGAAGAATACCATCAAGAAGATCGTTTTAGAAAACAAAAACCCCGGGAGTTCATCCATCACGACTTCTTGCGTGACTACGGTGGACGAGTTGAGGCCCTTCGTCGTAAGGGTGTCCAGGGCCTGCTACAGGACGAAACGAAACCCTCCTCTCCCTTTTTCGGTGGTTTATCAATAAAAAGCGGAAACACAACTATATTTACAACAACTATACAAAAAAAAATTAAAACAAAAAGTTTGAATTCTTCGTCGGCATGTATCCCGCGAACCGTTTGTAGGTCTGGTTGAAGTGCAGCAACTGGGACGAAATGGATTTACCACCTCCGCGTTCCGCAACCACCGTACAAGTGCCGCAAGAATGTAAATCTTGTTGTTGGTTCCCGGAATCTTCCGACCGCCGCCGCCCGTGGCTTCGTTGGTATTGAATCTGGTACTAGCGATCGTAGCGGATGCGCTTGAACGAGCGAAGCTCGCCGAGGTTGTTTAGAACCGGAAAAGAATCTGAGGGAGGAAGTCGATTGAATTTTTTGATGTTAAACCATCCAGCTTACTAACCTCTTCAATCGCCTTAGTTCAACCCTTCCTCGCTCCTGTCCCGCTTCTTCAAAAGCACTCGATCCGACCGGACCGAAATCTGCACGTCCAACTTCCACAGGCCTCCGCTCACTCGAACCCGCTCAAACACGTCCATAATCTCGACTCCGCATCCGCATCCGGCAGTTGGTTGATCTGGTTCACCGTAACGAGACTATGTCCCTCGATTTGGAACCGATTTGGGGGTGAAAGCCAGTCGTCACTTACTATGTAGAACAGCGCCGAAACGGCGCCCAGGCCACTTATTCCATGGAACGCCCTCCTGACTGTAACCGAAACCGTTAAAATTTGTTTTGTTTTGATTAGAATATGACATTTCAACTCACCAAGGTTCCTATAAGCATGGTGGGATTTCGTTAATATATTGACGAAATGTCGATATACTGACCAATTATTTTAATGCGTTGATAATGTATTGACCGATCTGTCCGACCCCTAGGTCATTGTACTTAGAAAAATAAGCCCTATCGCTGTAAACAATAATATCAGCAATCTAAGCTTCATTTTAGGACCCAATTATTTATGTTAACGGATTGTGAAAACTTTTACTCTTACTAGCCCCTAGCATCGGGACCATCTAGGTTCAAACTCAGGCCGACTGGGTGAGAGGCAACCACACTTACCCCTACACCACGAGTCCCGGCATCGTTGTACAAAAAAAATGAAATAGGACTTTAGAACCCTATTCCTCAAACGGTCAAACTTTTCACGCATCACCCCTTGCTCGCTGCTGCCAAAAGTTTGCGTTCCTCGCCTTCCTGTCGCATCTGTCATCTCTCTCGGGAGCTATTTTTTCTTCATTCAGCAGCCGCCCCAGCCGACGAAGATCGGCCGCTCGCTCTCATACTTGTCTCAGTGGTTCAACCGCGACGTCCATCTTCGCCACAGTCCAGAGGAGGAGAAAAAGAACAGAAAAAAAGTGCCGATCCCCGAACGAAGCGGATTAAACCCAAAATGTCGATGCTATCTGCTCGTTTCGCCGCCCAGGTGGCCCGCCAGCTGCCGAGGACCGCTAGCCAGGTGAGCGACCCCGGCCTCGGCGCCCGGAATTCCGAGATTTTTCTCCGTTTTTTTTAGCCGAAATCCGCCGCAATGGAGGCTCTCGATTGAGAGGAGGAAAAAATGGTGACATAATCAAAGTTGGCTGGATCGGAGAACGGTGCGAAATTGACGCAGTTGGCGGTGAAATGCTCGGAATTGTTGCTGGAACACGGTTCCGGTGGAACGGATTTCACCGGAGAACGGGACTGTAGTGCAAAATGTTATGCAATTTTAGCGAACGGAAGAATTTTTCGCCGATGCCGGGTGCCAATGTTATGTAACGTCTAGCCAAAGTTTGGAGAATAGTTTTGCACCCTCTCTGGAAAATTAAAGTGTTCGAAAATCAATTAGTGAAAATAGTTTAGTGTTATTTTTCTGAAAAAAATAAGAAATTGTGATGGTAACTTAAGGAAAAGTTTTCAAAAAGATATATTAGAAAAATCAATCAATCATGTGAGGCATAAGTGCCAGCTTCAAGTAAATTTAGTAACTTTTGCAATGTTACAAATTAGATCATTGCGCAATTACATAACAACTTTGTACAAACTAAACAAAAATCTTGTGACGTAAACAGTCTAACCTTAACAAGTACAAGATAACACAAGAAAACTAAACTATTATCTTCTTTCAGGTTGCCAAGATCGCCGTGCCGGCCGTCCAGGTCGCCGCCCGCAACCTGCATGTGTCGGCCGCGAACCGCGGTGCCGAGATCTCCTCGATCCTGGAGGAGCGCATCCTGGGCTCGGCCCCGAAGGCTGATCTGGAGGAAACTGGACGCGTGTTGAGCATCGGTGACGGTATCGCCCGTGTGTACGGTCTGAAGAACATCCAGGCCGACGAGATGGTGGAGTTCTCGTCCGGACTTAAGGTGCGGAGGAATCAGCGTTTGGAGGAGGAACTCGTTGTAACCAGTTTTTTGTTGTCCTTTTTTTGCAGGGTATGGCCCTTAACTTGGAGCCCGACAACGTCGGTGTGGTCGTGTTCGGTAACGACAAGCTGATCAAGGAGGGTGACATTGTCAAGCGTACCGGTGCCATCGTCGACGTCCCGGTCGGTGACGAGATCCTGGGTCGCGTCGTTGACGCTCTGGGAAATGCCATTGATGGCAAGGGTGAAATTAAGACCGGCCAGCGTTTCCGTGTCGGTATCAAGGCCCCGGGTATCATCCCGCGTGTGTCTGTGCGCGAGCCCATGCAGACCGGCATCAAGGCCGTCGACTCGCTGGTGCCGATCGGTCGTGGACAGCGTGAGCTGATCATTGGCGATCGTCAGACTGGGTAAAATGTTGCATTTGTTTGCCATGCAAAGCTGATCGCTAACTGTCTCTCGGTTCTCTCCTTTACAGTAAGACTGCTCTGGCTATCGATACCATCATCAACCAGAAGCGTTTCAACGACGGTCAGGACGAGTCGAAGAAGCTGTACTGTATCTACGTCGCCATCGGTCAGAAGCGTTCGACCGTGGCCCAGATTGTGAAGCGTCTGACCGATTCCGGTGCTATGGGCTACACCATCATCGTGTCCGCCACCGCTTCGGATGCCGCTCCGCTGCAGTACCTGGCCCCGTACTCGGGTTGCGCCATGGGAGAGTACTTCCGTGACAACGGCAAGCACGCCCTCATCATCTACGACGATTTGTCCAAGCAGGCCGTCGCTTACCGTCAGATGTCGCTGCTGCTGCGTCGTCCCCCGGGTCGTGAGGCCTACCCCGGTGATGTGTTCTATCTTCACTCGCGTCTGCTGGAGCGTGCGGCCAAGATGAACCCGACCCTCGGCGGTGGCTCGCTGACTGCCCTGCCGGTCATTGAGACCCAGGCTGGTGATGTGTCCGCCTACATTCCAACCAACGTCATCTCCATCACGGACGGACAGATCTTCTTGGAAACCGAGTTGTTCTACAAGGGTATCCGGCCGGCCATTAACGTCGGTCTGTCTGTGTCCCGTGTCGGGTCCGCTGCCCAGACCAAGGCCATGAAGCAGGTCGCCGGTTCCATGAAGCTGGAGTTGGCCCAGTACCGTGAGGTTGCCGCCTTCGCCCAGTTCGGTTCCGATCTTGATGCTGCCACCCAGCAGCTGCTGAACCGTGGTGTCCGTCTGACCGAGCTGCTCAAGCAGGGCCAGTACGTGCCAATGGCCATCGAAGAGCAGGTCGCCGTCATCTACTGCGGTGTCCGAGGCTTCCTCGACAAGATGGACCCCGGCAAGATCACTGCCTTCGAGCGCGAGTTCCTGGCTCACGTCAAGACCAACGAGAAGGCGCTTCTGCAGACGATCGCGTCCGAGGGCAAGATCTCCGACGAAACCGAGGCCAAGCTGAAGGGCATCGTCACCAGCTTCATGTCGACGTTCAGCGGCTAAGCACCGTGCTTTTGATCTAGCTTTTAAAAACACACAGTAAGAAAAAAAAAACAAAAGAAAACACCGAAAACATCTGAGGCAACAAGGGGCGAGCATGAAGTTTACACTCTACGGCAAGATTGTGCGCGATACCATCATCGGAGTGAAAAAAAAATCAGTTAGTTGAAAAGGAGAAAAAATCGAAAAAAACGCCGCGACATTTATTGTATTACAGTAAAATGGGAGATAACATCTTGATATCGAAATACAGTTTCCAAAATACCTAATCACAAAGTTTGTTGGTGTTTTCAGTGAGAATGTAGAGAAAGTCTTTCAAGTCTAGAAGAAATTTTCGTTTGTGTGTGTATTCAGCTTTCTTAGCTTTAGGCAGGATGCGTAGTCGTGTTATGGATCGAGAGCCGTTCATCGATCGGATTGAACATCAGAGACCGTTTCTTCAATTTGAATTATCGCTTATTCTTCGTTAAGCACGAGCAGGAGGTTTTAGCTGTCCACAGACGTCGTCATCGCGGAGATATGAACGATGATATTGGAACAAGTCGGTGGTTAGCCTACAGGTCGTCACAAGTTGTCGTTTTGCCAGCGGTGCAACAACTTTGTAGGCGCACGAAGTTCATCAGGCTGTTTCTTTACCCTAGGTCTAGGAGACTGCCTAGGACTCTCTTACGCTCAAGAGTTTTTTTCCGAGGGGGACGTCACTCCGCGATAACACACTAAAACGCAAAAAAACGAGCTCGAAAAGCATCAACGCTACTCATCGTGCCGAGATTTCACATAACGCCACCTTAATACATTCGTGCAGCAAGTTCGTGTTCAACAGCAATGTATTGCTATCACCCAGAATGTAAAAAAATCCTGTTACACCAACCCCTCTCGCGCTACTCCCACTGGGAGGATTCATATGGCACTCATCTAAAGTAAAAACAGTTCTCTTTCCAGACAAATACTGAAAGCCGTGAACGTGTGCTATTATCAAAACCGCATTACTTTTAAGTGCCACCCAGTCGCCACGGTGTATGGATTCCTGAACTTCATTAACGGTACAGCGTGTTGAGGTGTTCTGTATCGAAGTTTCGTGAAAGCGTTTGTTCCTGTCGACGTTTCAGCGAATCTTGCCGTTTTGAATCATCCACAAAAATGTTTTGATATTTATGTGGACAATTTTTCCGCTGGAATTTTTAATTTTGAACGAATGCTTGGGATTTGGGTGACGTGAGTTGGCGAGATTGAACTTTTTGGTTTGGTTTGAAAACATGTCTTCGACGTCGTAGACTCTATCTGGATCAAACACATCATCTAAGCGGTCATCATCTACACGTCTAGCTAGATCAGTCCTGCACCAGATTGTAATGCACCTCTTCCCTGTTGATAATCAAATCATATATTGTAAAAAACAACTTAAAGACAAAAAAAGATCGCCTTACTTGTGTAATTGTAATGCACCCTCTAATGCACCTCCTCCCTGTTGATAATCAAAACTTATATTGTAAAAAACAACTTAAAAACTATCAAAACAAACTGCTCGACTGATATGACCTGGGACGGGACGGCTGGATAGAGTCTTCTTTTTGAATGTTTACGTTTGTATTCTTCTTCAGTTTTTTTGCAAGAAAATTCGTGTTCGAATACAAATATCAAGCAATCTGTGATTCAGATAGCTTGACAATTCAAATTTTCTTGATGATGTTTTTCAACTCAGTGCTCAAGCATGCGGATGACTTTTTCTTTTGTTGAAATGTTGTTTAGTTTTTCCTCGAAGGTTTTTTTTTTAATTTGGCTGTTAAAATTTGCGGTTGGACGTGGGTGGAGAATCCTGAGTTTATGTTCCATCGTTTTACGGTGGATACGTTCATAAGGAGCTGCCGGATACAAAACACTAGAAATGGTTGGCAAATCAAAGATGACTCGAGGTCACGCTCGATACGATCACGACAAGTCAAAAAATGTTCACTTCTCCAATTTTTAATGTGTTTTTTATATGAAAGATTTTTAATTTTAATTTGGATTTGAAAAATGCAATATGATTTAAATACGTTTTCTTACTTCAATCTAAAAAAAATCCTAAAAAGCCTGCAAGTCATTAAATGGGAGGGAAAGTTTTTCTTATCTATAAATCTGCTACTGTCGTTGTCCCGTTACGCAAAGAAAGTTAATAAATCTTTTAAATCCAGTTCTACGATGTTGTTTCTTCACGCAAAATTTTAATTTCACGGGAAGCACAGGTTTAATATTGTTCAATGTAGATGACATTTCTATGTAACGCGCAAAAAATAACAATAGTAAAAACAATGGGCAAAATAATCGTCAGTTCATGAAATGTATTGTTTTTTAAAATGAAAATGTTGATAAGTCGACATTCGATGTACGATAGAAATAAATGCCTTTTAATAGAAAATATTTTAATCAATCTATTAATGCAATTTACAATTATTTGTGAAATTGATTTAAAATTGTTTTATTTTTTTTAACTCAAATTACAATACTTCTCATTTTCTCCTCATAAGAAAGGACTGGTTTAGGTTGACAGAAGTGGCCATGTTGAAAGTGGTTTAGTTTGACAATAGTTTTTTTTCTCTTTGTTTATCCCATCCCAGGATATGACAACAAGAACTGTCATTCGCTCTTGACAGTTCTCGCTGTCAAAAAAAAATCGAGTCTGACGTGTAAACGCAAAAAAAAGGTAAGCCAAAAGTGAGTTATCGCGGTTAACGCAAAAGTTAGCGCTGCGAAGGTTTGAAAAGGGAGCTTTATCGCTCGGTCAACGCAGGAGTGTCATCCACCTCGAGTTTTTCAGTTAATAATCAACGAACACCAGGTGAAAAAAAAATCCAACCAACTTGTTAGAATACGACACAAAATGGCTCTATGAGGTCCATGAACGACTTCCTGTTGAGTTCTCGACCGACCGTTTTTGCACCTTTCTCAAACACTGAAAACAATACGGATCTTTTCCACTCCTCAGGCAACTTGCGCTGCGACATGGAAAGGTTGGTAATTCGGAGCAGTAATCTGGTTGAAGCGACGTTTGAAGATCGCCAGCGGGATTATTTCAGGGCCAGGAATATTCGACGGTTTCAGTTTTTGTGTTCCACTTTTCAGCATGTCCTCCGACAAATGACAAACTAACAGCGCTTGGCCTGCCTGACTGGGTTACTCATTGGTTGGTACTCTCTCGACCTGCTACGAAATTCCTTCCGGCGTCCCGCAAGGATGCCACCTCGGGCCGTTGATTTTCGTGTTGTTTATCAATGACCTGTGTTCCTGTCTCAAAGGGCATTTCACTTCTGATATTGCACCAATATGAAGCCAATATTGGAGTCGATACGAATACACTCAAGTGGTTGGACAGTTTTTGTTTGACACTTTTTTAGTTGGTCAAAGTCAAACTAAAAAGTGACGAACTGACCTTTTCACGGCGCTCACGCACACTAACAAAACAAACTTTTGGTGGTGTGTGTGAACTCCGTGTAAAAGGGGTGTCAAACTAAAAAGAGATTCCGTTCGTTTGACAACAGTTGGTGTCAAACCATCGGGGTTTGAGTGTTCTGCGCGAGTATTATGCGCGTATGATATTCACGCTGATATTTGGGTAGATATGACCTCAAATACGACACATATCGTCAATACGGTATGCAGACAATGAGAATATTATGTGCGTATGATACGCGTGTGCAGTATACTCGAAGTGATTAACTCCTATCCCGTCTCCAGTCATGCAAGCTGCTGTACGTCTACGACCTCAAAATCTTCCGGCGAATGGGAGATTCTGACGATGTCCGTGCTCTCCAGTAAGACATCAACGTGCTGCTTCGCTGGTACGTTCAGAACGGAATGGAAGTGAGCGAGAAAAAGTGCAAGCTGATCTCGTTCTACAGGATTCGGAGTCCAAATCTTGCGGAGTACAACATGGGCCGATCCACACTCGAACGCGCTCACTCCATCGTGGACTTGGGTATCACGATTGACTGCAAGATGGAATTCAACCAGCACGTCTCCATCTCCGTGGCCAAATCGTACGCTATGCTCGGTTTCCTTCGAAGAAATGCTGCTGGTTTCATCGACGTGAGGGTCCTCAAAACACTGTACTTCTCGCTAGTTCGCAGTGTGTTGGAGTACGCCGTACCGGTGTGGGCGCCGTATTACGTCGTCCATCAGCAGAAGATCGAGAGTATCCAGCGTCGGCTCGTAAGGTTGTGACACTGGCACCCTACACGAATCTGTGCGCTCTGGTCGGCCTGCCAACACTTCAACACAGAAGAGCTCCCCTTCAACGACTGTTTGTGTTTGACGTCTTGCGGAACAACATTGACTGCAGTCAACATCCGAGTTCCCTGAAGAGAACATCGGAATTATCATCTTCTCGACATACCAAGACACACGACGAACTACGGACACCACAACCCTCTTGACGCCTGCTGTAGAAAGTTCAATCACTCGACTATTTTGGAAAATTTTGACCTTAATGTGTGTAAATCTGTGTTAAGAAGTAGAATTTTGTTGCTTAGTTAGTAAGAAACCCTGAAGTCTGCAAAGATAATAAATAAATAAGGGATATTTGAAACATACGAAGTTCAATCAAATCACTTGGAACTATATTTAGATGTTGTTACGAAGTCGGTGTTTGCAAAATGGCCAAACTGTTGTTTTTACGCCGCTTTAGTTTGGTTTCCGCATTTTTTTTTCAGTTCAAAAACCTAAACAGTGTCGAAAAGTATAACTTTTCGATACAAGTGCTAAAACATGAGATTTTCAGCAATCAAATGAGCACCATAATGAAAATTTCAGCACTGTTATTTTCGAAGACGATAAAGACGATAAGTATTTCCAAGACGGAATTGAAAACAGTTATCATTTCGGCATTCAGTAAACAAACAATCGTCGATATTATGTCACAATTACTTTTAGCATTTATTCGCAATAATAATAGCAATAATGATATAATAATAATCAATAATGTAATAATTGTGTTGTGTATATAATAGTTTTTTTTTCACTTGTTTATCAATATATTATTCTTATGCAAGTATGTTATTCATTACAGTATGCTTTTCTGTGTGTGTTTTGTGTATTTATCTGGTTATTGTTAGCAAATATCGTGTATTGTTTGAGTGTGTGTGTATGATTTCTGGTTTCAAAATTGCATCCCACATTTCCATGCTGCACATTCCTACCGCTTTACTACGAGTTACGGAAGTAAAAACTGGGATTTTTTTTATTATTCTGAAATGTGTACAAGTTTCCACTTCGCGTTTTTGTAAAAACACATCTTTTCCTTCTACGCACACCACACGCAAACACGGACATTTAAATATATATATTGTTGTAATGTCTCTCTGGGGCTAATCATACTTTGCGTTTCTTTTGTTTTACTTTCTTCTCCTTGCGTGCCTGTGTGTGTGTTTTGCATTGTCACAGTTAAATTGTGACCATTATACAAAGGTTTGATCTCTTTTCGGTTGTTCAACACTTACTTACTATTAAAGTTATATTACAATATTCTTCTCTTTTATTTTATTCGGCATTCGCACTTTTCCGTTTCCTCTTAGCTTTGCATCTACTCCCGTTCGTTTTAAAGTTATTATTAGTTTTTGCTTACTTACGATCTATATTCTCTCTTACGTGATCTAGGTTTTTGTTTATGAAAACGGTAAAAACTAAATATTATAGAGATAGTTTTAAAAAACCTGCTGCTGCTCGCTCGTTCAAACTCTTTTTCCTCTTGCACGCTATAAATCTCTGTTTTGTTTTACTTTGCTCATCCATCCTTCACATGTACACTTTCGATTCTTTGCATACACTTAAAAGTTACGTTTCTCTTTCTACAACTCTACGCAAATAATATATATTTTTAATTCTGTATCGGTCACTATGCTCTGTATGTGTGTGTGTGTATTTTTTCATATTATTCTTGCACAGTAAATCATCCACTGTTTGCACTTGAGATGAGTTTGGTCAAAGTTACGCGGAAACCCTTTGAGGGCTCAGCAGCTTTGCACTTTTTTTTGTTTAATGTCTTAATTTAAATGTGTTGTGAGATGAAATCTGGATGCCATGTTCTTACTTGTTTCATTGTTCTCCTTCTTATTTATAAGTGCTAGTAGAGAAGGTCAATGAATTCAATATATATGATGAGTGTGTGAGTGAGTGTTGTTTTGTGACAAAACAATCTCGAGCATTTGTGTGGATGTTACCGTATATGATTATATAATTATTTGATGTAAAAAGGGATAGTACGGGTGATTTGTTTGTTTGTTGTTTTTTTTTAACAAAAATGGCTTCTCGTCGT
Source organism: Culex quinquefasciatus (assembly GCF_015732765.1). Lineage (NCBI taxonomy): Eukaryota > Metazoa > Arthropoda > Insecta > Diptera > Culicidae > Culex > Culex quinquefasciatus. Next base: position 109,741,329 of record NC_051863.1, on the reverse strand, counting down.
TCAGAGACACGGATTTGCGGGACAGCATCGACGCTAGTATATTTGAAATTGTTGGGAAGTAAAATTCAGAAAATCTGGAATAAGTTATTTTATTTCAATTTAAGTCGCTTATTTATCTTAACGGAGTTGCAGACATAAAAAATCTAAATCACAATCAATATAACATTATTTACGTCATTATATTTAACAAAAACAAACATAACTTCTTTAGAAATTACCAACGTCTCTATCACCCTGCTGCCATTGGAGGGGAAGCTCGTCTCGAAAAATGCCACCAGGACCGTCTGGGATCGAACCCAAGCCGACTGGGTGAGAGGCAACCACGCTTACCCCTACACCATGGTTCCCGGTAAGAAAGTGAGGTTAAATTTTGTGCGGCAGCAAAATCAAATGGTGCGCCAGTGTGCGTACGCGAAACGTCATAAAGCTCTATTGTTTTTTGCAAGCAAAACATGAGCAAACTTTTCGGCACCCTCAGCAAACGTCAAATCAATAGAAACTTCTGTCGGATCTTTTTCCAGATCTCTTCCGGAAAAATCCGGCAGCTATTTGCGAATTTACTATCCAAGTTACTATGCCACACTGAAAAAATATTATGTTTTCAGTTATGAGCAATGTAATTAAGCTTATCTGTAAGCCCATAGGGTAGGGTAGTCATCAATTTTTATAATTATAATATTTTTATAATTATTTCATCAGCATGTTTTAATGAGCCTATTATTGCATTTTCTTTCTTTTAGTGTGTTCTAACATTGACCAAAATGTGAGATCGATCCGACATCTACAGCCAGAGTTATTCAACTGTCTCATTGTAGACGCACTTGGCAGGAACAATGAGACAGCTGGGGAACAATGAGACACGCTATGAAAATCAATACTTTTCTAGTAAAAAATTATGTTTTTGTATTGTTCCATAGCAGGTGACTTACCTTGATCATTTTAGAGCAATTTTGCCAACATGAAAATTTAATTAACAAAAGTTAAACTAAAAAGTATTTAAATTATGTAAAATCCATATATTTACACCAAATAACTTTGTATTTTAGGTTAAATGAGGTTAAAACTCTATAAATATGCCAAAAATCACTTTCAATTCTTGTTTTGAAAGATTTCCATAGATTTTGAAAAGTTTAATGAACAAAAATCGAAGTGTCTCATTGTTACCCATGGGCTGAAATGAGTGGGGAACAATGAGACAGTCCTGGATTCTGGGTATATTCTTAATTTTGGTCAAACGTAATGAAAGGACATTGTTGCCCAACTCAATCCCTATGGAACGTCGAAAGAAATTTGAAGAAATATTAGTTTTGGTGTAAATGGCAGCCTACGAGCGAAAAAGTATTTTTTGTCCAAAATTTACTTTTACACCCCAGAATTAAACATTTATGAATAACTTTTCAAGGGAGCGTCCATAACCAAAGCCACTTTTATGGCAGATGTGTATCTAGTAGACACACCTTTTCCCAAAATATGAGCCTGATTGATTGAAACTACGACTTGTGAGAGCCATTTTATCATTGTTCCCCGTGTCTCATTGATGACTACTCTACCCTACATCCAATTGAAATGTGGTCAAAGAAAAACTTATGGGAAATTAGACGAGCTTTCCGGTAAAAACATTTTCGAAAGTGAAAAATCAAGTCTGTCATATAGAAATTGCCAAAAACCATCAAAAACCTATTTTTTCAACATTTTTATTTTTAAAACCGCTGTAACTTCACAAGGATTGGACATAGGACAATGGTCAATATGGAGACTTTTATGTAAAATTGTCTGAAGAATCGACTCTCGTGTTCGGTTTTTGAAAAGTTTAATGTTTAGAGCACGTTTGAAAAAACGATGATTTTTGTATTTTTTTAGGTGAGTTGCTCCATCCTGCATTTTTCGTGAGTCTTTTTGTAACATCTTAGGCTATTTCACAAAAATTTTTAACGGAAAAAAAATCGTGGGCTCACCTTCAAATTTGACTTTTAAACTTAAAAATCAAAAAATCTCATGAAAATGACGTGTTGTTTTCATTCAGTGTATTTTTTTTCAGAAAGCCCGTCAAATTTCCTACACTGAAAGCCCGACCATGGTAGTTTTAAGAAAATTTGCTTCCACAAAATTGCATGGTAGCTAATACGAAATCATTATCATTCTCTCCATAATCGAGGGTTAAAATTACCATACCGCTCTCGACATAGTAAAACTGACTGCGTTAATCTGTCAATCCAAGCACGGAATGTTTTTAGCAAAAATACGTCGGTGCGTGTTCTCAATTTAACCCTACAATATGGTAGCAACTACCATGGTTGGGTTTTCAGTGTACAAGTTTGTCTTTGACCACTTTTTGAAACGAGGCAACGGCTTCGAGACACAGAAATATTTAAATTACGAATTACAAAAATATTACGCCCTTCTCAAATGTCATTATCGAGTGTAAATGGCTCCATATACAAAAAAATGGCTTATATAAGCGTGGGATAACATGTCTACAAAATTTCATTGAAATCGGAGAGGGTCGAGAAAAAAGCACCTTATAAAATCCTGTTTTGGGCTGGAATTGCTCTATATCAGCGATTCTCAACCTTCTTCTAGGCCGGTACCCCCTGCCATGTAAATCAAGTAGGCTTGGTACCCCCGTTGAGAATCGCTGCTCTATATCAACTCTTTTCTGTGAAGAAGAGCCGCAAAGTTATTTTTTAAATTGATTTAAAAATCCATTTTAATCTTCAGCGGCGTACAAAGGGTAATTGTACTTAGAAAAATAAGTTTTTTCGTTGTAAACTATATAATTAGCAATTTTAGCATCATTTTATTTAGAACCCAGAACGTATTTGAATTGAAAAGCACCTAAACGTCAAAACCAGCATTCAAACTGATGTTGACATTTCAACCCCATTGTTCGACGGTTTCCGAGCACGTGGTTTCAAGCTTTTGACAGCTGTCCAGCTGTCTACCAATGAGCGAATTCGGATTCGCCTATTCAATTGCAGTTCTATTCTAATTAGCGAATCTACTCTGTACCCAGTTAAGGCCAGTATGCAGCTTCAAGTTGTCCAATAAAAGGCTTTACGAACAGCAGAACGGAGAAGAGGGAGCGGTTTCTTGGGGCCTTTCTTCAACCTCTCTGGCTTGCTTTCGCTGTCGCTGAAATTTAAAATGGCATAATGAAAAAGCCCAACCCGCAACCCCGTTATGAGTAATCAGCGATTGTTGTGGAACTATTCATGGTCGTATTTTGTAAATTTTGGTAACCAACTTTCGGTGCCATCTTATTTTCGATAGCAATAATGTTCTTTTTCATCGTGCCGCCACGCCTGCGTTTTGGGCACATGAGTTCTAAAATGTTTGCAACCAAGACCAAGGTTTCAACACCCGACTGTTAAAACCTTTTTAAGTTAGACAACAGTTTTCATAACAACTGTTCAACTTGCATGCTACCTGGGTGAATACCAAGCGTCGAACCGGTCCGTGCACACGCTAATCCGCGTCTCCGTCGAGTCAAGAGAGAGAGAGAGATAATAAGAGATAGATAGAGAGAAACACAGAGATGGGATGGGACTCACAGACGATCGCACCTCTACATTACACGTACTGGAACGACTGCTGCAGATAGTCGATCGACTCGGTGAAGCTGTCCACAAACTGCAGGTTGTTCGTTTTCGATATGTCTGTGAGGGTGTGGTCCTGCTGCTGCTGTTGGGCTTGCTGCGGGTACATTCCCGGCTGTTGTTGCTGGTGCGGAAGACCGGCCGACGAGGGACCAGCCGCTGTGTGATGTACTGCGGCACCTCCTCCAGGGGGACCCGTCGCGTGATGGTGCGGAAGATGTGCATTGTACTGGTGCTGTTGCTGTTGCTGCAGCTGTTGTTGATGTTGCGCGCCCTGGAACTGCTGCTGCTGCTGCTGTTGCATGTGCGGCGGGTGGTGATGCGGGCTGGGCGTTTGCTGCTGGCTGTGGTGGCCATGTTGCATCTGCACGTGGTGGTGAAGACCTGTGGCGGCACCACCGGCATGGGGATGGTGTTGTTCTTGGAAATATTGCTGCTGGTGGTGAACGGCCTGCGGCGGCGGCTGCTGCTTGTGGTAGTTGTTCTTGGGTGCCATCTGTTGCTGCACGTGAGCTTGAGAGACCTGAGCGGCTTGTTGTTGTTGTTGATCCGTTGCCGCATGCTGGGCGTTTGGTGGAACAATGTCATACGTTTGCTCGTAGGTGCTGTTGTTGCCAATCAACTCCAGGTTCGACAGAATGTTGCCAATGTTGTTGTAGGAGCTTCCCGCTACGTTCGGGCTGCTTCCGTCATCCTGTTGCTGCTGTTGCTGCTGCTGTTGCTGGTATTCCATTTTGACCATGTTGGAGTTCCAAATTTCCTGTGAAACAGAACCAAGAGTCAAACTCTATTCACTGGTCGCCTTTCAAAGCAATCTTACCTGGTAGCCCATAAACTCCTGATTGTTCATGCCCATCATTTGTGGTTGCTGCTGCTGCTGCTGCGGGTGATGTTGCTGGGGCGGTTGTTGTTGAGGTTCTTGCTTCACTTGCTGCTGTTGTTGTTGAGCCTGCTGGTGATGAACGTGCTGCGGATAGGAAACAAGCGTTAATCTACCGAATGAACCGACCAATTACAAATCTCACCTCTTGCTTGATGTGTTGCGCGTGCATCTGCTGCTGATGTTGATGGTGGTGATGCGGAGATTGATGCTGTTGTGATGGTTGTTGTTGTCCTTGGATAAAGTTCCCGCCAGCAGCGCCGTTCGGATCCATCACCGGGTAGTACTTGTTGGCTTTCATCGTGGCGGCCACCGACTGCACAGACTGCTGCCCGCCCGTCCCACTAGACGTGCCCATGCCGGGGTCAATACTGTTGGGCAGCTCCATTCCTCGCCACTCGAACGAACTGTTCATGTGGCCGTAACCGGCACCGCTTCCACCTCCCGTCCCGTGGCCATACTGACCGGCCGCGTTCGGGTCCATTCGGTATGTCATGGATTGGTCACCGGCGGCAACCCGCCCGGCACCGGGAACCACTCCCGCGCCGTAGTGTAGTGCCGGGTTCTGCTGCACTGCAAAGTGCCCTTGCTGTTGCGGCTGTTGACCCATCACGTTGTTGTAGTGCATTCCGGCCGCCGCTCCGTACGGATCCCCATACGGAATCGTGTTCGGGTTGCTTCCGGCACCGGCGCTGCTTGTGCTACTCGTCCGCGACGGAGGTACCAGCATTCCGGTGGGCGTCCTAGGTTCCATCTTCATCGCCATCGCCGCCGGACCCATTCCCAAGCCCGTCGGAGTCGGAGTTCCCGGCTGCATCGATGCTGATTGCAGCGCCGCAGCAACTGGCGGCGGCTCCGGCAGCAGCTTTTCACTTGCCGCTTTGGCCGCCGCCGCGGCCTTCCCCTTGGCGCCACCCTTCTCGCCCGGTTCGGGCCCGATGCTGTGGACCATCTTTTTGTGCTTGGCCAGGCTGGTGGGCGTCTTGAACGATTCCTTGCAGTCCTCGACCGGGCAGGGGAAGGCACCCTCCTCCTCATGGCATAGTTTATGGCGTTTTAGCGAGCGCTTCGCCGCGAACAGCTTGTTGCAAATGTTGCACTCGTACTTCTTTTCCTGAAAACAAAATTATTAGGCGATTAGAACCATCTCGAAAGTGATATTTTTCAATTCAATATTATTAGTAAGTAAGCTGATGGCACCCTTCATCTTGACACTTTTTCCACGCGGCACAGCCACGGAAATTCGTCGTGTGGTTTACACCACAATTCGCGCACTTGACGCACGATTTGTGCTGCTGGGCGTTTTCAACCCAGCTGGTCTTTCCTCGGAAGACTGCACCTTCGGTCTCACCGCACTTGGGCGGCAAGTGCAGTTTTTGGAGTCGTGTCCGAATTGCTGATAGTTTTGCCAGGGCTCGTGGTGTACGGGTAAGCGTGGTTGTCTCTCACCCAGTCGGTTTGGGTTCGATCCCAGACGGTCCAGGTCTCCCTGGGTCCTGTCTCGATGGAGTCGCTGGTAGGCACAACTCAAAGGTCGTCAGTTTGAATCCCGGGGTGGATGGAAACTTAGGTGTAAAAAGAGGGTTGCAATTGCCTCAACAATCAAGCCTTTGAACACCTAGTTTCGAGTAGGAATCTCGCAATCGAGAACGCCAAGGCAATGCTGTAGAGCGAATAATTTGATTTTGATTTTAGTTGTTGTCCAACGTCACCAACGATCCGAGATACACAAACTCGTCCACAAACTCGAACTCGCCCCCGTCGATCGTCACGCTCGGTCTTAGGCGAGCCCTAAGTAACTCGGTTCCTCTACCAGTAGATACTTTGTCTTCGCCACCTTCACCTGCAATCCAACCTTCTGCGCTTCCCGCTTCAATTCGGTGTACTTCCTAGCCGCCTCATGAACGTTCTGTCGGCAATGTCCATGTCAGCGACGTAGCAGATGGGTTGAAAATCGTGCCCTGCATGATGAAGCCCTCATAACACCTTCAAGCCCAATGTGGCCGGAAATGCCGTCGCCATGTCGCAGTCCCTAGCGCGATTCGATCGGGTCGGACATCGCACCCAAAATCTTCACGCTGCACTGTACCTCGTCCATCGTTGATTTCACCATTCTAATCAGCTTCCCGGGAAAGCCGTTCTCGTACAAAATCTTCCGTAGCTCTTCGCGAGCGATCGAGTGGTACGCGGCTTTGAAATCGGTACTCGCAACATTTTTGGAGGATTTGGCGTAGCAAAAAATATTTGGTCCATCGTCAATTTCCCCTCCACAAAACCCGCTTGGTACGTCCCAACGAAATTTTTGCCCGCTTCGACACTGTTCTGTGTCCCAGACCGTGACTATCAGCCGGTGTAGATGTAGTGCCCATTATGATGAGTTCAGCATCGATTCCATGCTTACTCGCTGTTGCTATCTCGTCACCTTGGTACCCCGCCTCTAGGCAGTTCAGGTGCTCTTCGAAGTGCTGCATCCGCCTTTCGATCACCTCGCGCTCGTCCGAATCTTGACGTCCTTATCCCGGCATGCGGCCCACTAGACCGTGTCCATGTCCTGGCACTCCAATGGGTTTGCTGTCTTCGCAACTGTGTGTACGACTCCTTGTTCCCACAGGTGTTTCTTCTCGTCCCAAATCGTCTGACATTCCTCGTCGAACGGAACGGCTGGTTGATTTCGGTCCACGTACCCGATGGCGCTCGATTCCGCTGCTTTCATACAGCTCCAGCAGGCTTCCAGAGATACTTCGGCGAGCCTACCCTCGTCTGACAACGCAGCTTCGAGTTCCCGTGCGTACTGGGTAGCGACATCATGATCCTTTGGTTGGCGAAGCTTTACCATCACTAGGTAGTGGTTGGAGTCAATATCCGCGCCACTGTAGGTTCTGACGTGACGCTTATGTCCGAGAAGTACCGATTTGCGTCTCCGTGTCTTTTGGTGCCCTTCAGGTGTACTTATAGAGGAGGCTGTGCTGGAAGAAGGTACTACACATGGCCATGTTTTGGAAGGTAGCCATAACCGGTCTGCCGGGGCGTTTAAGCCTTGAGCTACTTCCTCGGAAAGAATCCGAATACTCCCGCGAACCAACGAACACCCCAATAACCTGGCAAAGCCGTACTTACCACTGTGTGCGAAATTTTGATATGTTCCTTGAGCGCTTCCTGCGAGAAAAAGGACGACGCACAGTGCTCACAGATGACGGACTTGTCCGTGACGGTCTGGTGTACCAGCTGGTGCTTGTCGTACTCGTGTTTCAATATGAAAACTTTCGAGCACTGCTCACACGCGTACCAGGTTTCTACAAATAAAGAGTCGAGCATTGGTTTAGTGTGTTTAAGGGGGTCTACAACCGCTCCCTTACCATTCTTATGACACTTGAGCATATGCTGATAGACTTTGAGATTAGAGTTGAATATTGCACTACAGAGGTCACACGCGACACAGTCGGTGTGGTGGTTCGTTTTCAGGATGTGACGATCTAGCTGAGCGCCGGTGGCAAACACCAGGTTGCACGTTTTGCAGTGCAATCGTTGCAGTTCTGTGGGAAGAAGAGGGAGCGTTAGTTTTGCGATAGTTTGATAAAATAGAGGTTTGACATACTCTTCCCAGTCGGTTCCTTGCCGTCCTTGGCGGAAAAGTGGTCCTGTATGTGAACCTGCAGCTGTTGACTGTTTAGGAAGTTGGTTTCGTCACAGTGCTCGCAAATGAGATTCGGATCCTGCGCAAACGAATTGGACTCAATGCTCTCAAAGTCACTGTTATTCGAGAAGCTTACCGGAAATACCCTCATTCCCGGAAGACCACCGCCCCCAGCTTGAGCACCGGCCATGAAGCCGCCTTTGCTGTGGGCATTGTCCATGTAGCCTTGGCTCATGTGCTCCATGGTCATCATTGACGGCGGGTGCTGCTGCTGATGTTGGTGTTGTTGATGGTGATGGTGGTGGTGGTGAGGCTGTTGCGAGGTTCCCGGCCCGTTGCCACCACCAAATTCGAGATTCTGCCATTCGAAGTGATCGCTTGAGCTTTGGCCACCGTAACCCATGGCGGTGGTGGCGGAGTGATCACTGAAGCCTGCCGTTGCACTGGAGTGGACGCCCATTCGCGGCCCTGCCGGACCCAGCATCTGAAGTCGCTGCTGGCCTTGGTCTACGATCGCAGTGACCGGAGCGGCCGCCGGAACCGGATCGACGTAGTCGTAGTTGAACGCGGACATGTTATCGCTAAAGTTGGTGCTGCTGTCGCCGATGGACTTGTCACTGCCGCCAATCACTGGTTTCTTGTTGATGGGGTTGCTTTTGCTGGCGCTGGAGTCACCGGTTCCGATCGGATCCAGCGGGACGAAATCTGTGCTCTGCTCGCTGATGCTCTTGATCACCTTCTGTATCCGCTTGGGCGGCGTCTCGATGTGGTGCGCCGTTTTCATGTGCCGCACCAGGTGAGATTGGTTCTTGTAGGCCTCTTTGCAGTTCTCTACCGTACAGGGGAAGGGTCGCTCTTCCGAGTGGCATAGCTTGTGGCGCTTGAGGGACCGCTTCGCCGCAAACAGTTTGTGGCAAATGTTGCACTCGAATTTTTCGTCCTGCAAAAGAAAGAATGTCAGGTGAGGTTATCTGTGACCAATAGTGGCGCTGGCATGGTCAAAATATAGATCCCGAGGTTAGAAGAAATGTTAGAACACTACTGGTCGTAGGCAGCTTGGGTTCGATCTTTAGACATTAATTTTGGGTCGGTTCGAGCACAAACGTGAAAATGTCATGATGCATACACGCAGAAAAATGTTTTGTAGAATCAGCCAAACAAATTTTTTGTTGAATATAATCAACGCCGATTTTGCGTTGAAACAAACCTTGATTTTCTCAATTCCACAAAAGTCTTTTGTTGTTTCGAAAAAGCTGCTATGACGTTTAGCGTTGATTCAACAAAAATCTTGATTTTCAAATCAACAAAACGTTTTGTTGATTCAAATATGCCTTATTTTTCTGCGTGTATAAAACTTCATTATTTGTTGACACAACCTGGCCACTCCACTTGGCTACGACAGCTTCGAGAGAGGAGACGTGTTTGTGACGTGCGCGCTAAAGGCAACGTTGCGTGCCTCGAGTTGTTTGACGGATGGAGGTGGAAGAGACCTCCGAGGCGGATGATTTTCAACTCATCCCCGGAAATCGGAAGCGGAAGAAGTCCCCTGAGGTCACCGGAGCTGTCGTCGAAAACGGAAAAGTGGAGCAGAATCTGCTTCACAACAACGAGCTCAGCCCGCTAGCGGAAAACAGAAACAACTCTGGAGTTTTTTTTTTTTTTTTGAAAAGGTCCAATAAACCAAATTTTCAGTTTTTGCTTTTTGGGTGATTTTAAACACCCCTGACTCAAGGCGGTTTCAAAAACACCCATAAAGCAAAAACTGGAAATTTGGTTTATTGGACCTTTTCAATAAAAACTCCAGAACTGTCCAGAACAACCGATTCGAACACAGAACCGGTTGTTGCGTTTGAAACGGAATTTGTTTACGATTCTAATTAGATTCCGTTTCAGAATTCGGATTGATTTGACTGGGCACTTACACACAGAGAGAAATGACAGCCCTACCACCTGTCAAAACCATAGTTTAATAAACATCATTCTTAACGTTGACTCGAAACAACAACAATGCCGGCCCAGCTGGAGGAGAAATGCCCCGGCGGTTCCAACTCCCGGTCGGTCGGCAAGTAAACAAAAGCAACCACCTTTGGTGAAGAAGAACACCACGGATTTTTAACAAGCTCGTGACGATAGTGGAAAGTTGTAAACTTGGTTTCTATCCGATACACAAACTAACCCGATTTGGAATCAAGTTACCTGTTTCTCTGTCAAAGACTTTGAGAAGTTGCAGGAGCTCTTCAAGAGGATAAAAGTGGAATCCTACAGCCACGAACGACGGAGCGAACGAAGTCATCGGGTAGTTTTTCGTGGTTTGCCTGATGAAATGAAACCGGATGATGTCAAGTACCTGCTGAAGAGGAGTTCTCAAGGTGGACGCGCTGGAGGTGCACGTCATCAAGCGGAAGGAAAAGTCCACCGTTGACGAAACTCCGTATATTGTTGTCTTCCCAAGGGATACACTAATCTGAAGAAGCTCTCTGCAATGAAGGTTGTGGCAAGCACAATCATCCGGTGAGAGGCTTACCGGAACAAGCGACCGAACGTGACCCAGAACCAGGAACTGCCACCTCAAGGGGAGGTGCAACAACTGTGGGGGTCCCCACAAGACGGACGCGTGCAAAGTCCAAGAAGCCAAGCCGAAGCGGTGTGCCAACTGCTCCGGATCCCACGAAGCAACCATCTGCAGCTGCCCCGAACGTGCGGATTTCATCCAGCGGCGGCAGCAGGCGTCGAAAACGAAACTGCTGGCAAAGAAGACGGATAAGCAGAGTCCAGCAGTTCCGGCGTTCACACCGTCGGAGTTCCCTTCGCTGCCGGGCGCAGTTTCGGAAGGAAAATCGAAGGATCGCCCTCGACCTGTAGGAAGTAGTCGCTCCTGAGACGGTAGAGCCACGGAGGAGGCAGCCGAGTAGGTGCTCTACAGTTCGGCTGAGCTGTGGGGCATTTTCTCCGAGTACATCGGCAGATTCAAGGCCTGCAAGACCCGCTTGGACCAAGTTACCCTCGTCAGTTACATGATCTCCAAGAATGGAGTGTGAGAAGTTGTATTTGACGGGTATTACATATTATATTTTTTTATTTTTTTCGTTTGAATAAAAAACAGGCCACTCCAGAATCGGTTCCAGTGGTCGCTTAGTAACAATTCAGGTATAGAAAAAACCTAACCTTAAAATGCGACTTATCAAACTTTATGAAATTAAAAGACTATAACATTTCATTGAGTTCAGCTTCTCCACTCTAGAAACCGGTCACCAATGACCGCTGGTTATTATTTCCAAAATGAGAAAGAAACCCTCAAGTTGGGGAACGTTCCCCGTCGGGTTACCCATAATAACTTACCCCAATGTGCGCCACCTTGATGTGCTCCCGCAGCGAGGCCATCGAGAGGTACGACGCGCTGCACTGCTCGCACGGGTAGCTCTTTTCGCTGATGTTGGTGTGCAGCAGCAGGTGCCGGTCGAGATTCGCCTTCTGGTTGAACACCTTCGAGCAGTGCTCGCACGTGAAACGTTTTTCTGCAAAGAAGCACAATGTTTGGTATTTCTGCGTTTTTAAAAAAAGAAGCTACTACTCACCATTTTTGTGGGTCCTCGCCACGTGCTGGTGCAGCTTGATGTTGGACGAAAAGACGGCCCCGCACGTCTCGCAGATCACCCCCTCGGCCTGGTGGCCCGTCTTCTGGACGTGCTTCTCCAGATACTTCTGGTTGTTGAAGACGATCCCGCACGAGCGGCAGCTGTACTTGTACGTTTCTGGAAAGAGATTCTCGTTAGCTCATTGCCGGCCAGTTTACAGTTTTACAACATACTTTTACTGTTTTGCTCCTGCATTTTCATCTTGTTGATAAAGTGTCCCTGCACGTGGACCTGATACTGTTGGTTGCGCGAGAAGGTTTCGCCGCAGTGCTCGCAGATGTGGGGCCGATTTTTGTGGTGTATTTTGTTGTGCTCAATGATTTCCTGTTTGGGTAGAAATTTCAATTTTACAGAAAAATAAACATAAGTTAAAGTTAAACTTCAATAGGTGGAAGTTGGATAAACTTGCATATTATTTTCAAGAGGTTCAAGGATAGATTTTTTTTTACAAATTCATTTAAATCAGTTATACAATTTTTAGGTCCCACAAAGTTACATTGCTCTCAGAAAAATATGCTTTATCGTTATTAAATACACATATTACTTCTTGCGACGTGTCCAGTCCACTGGATTCGGCCAGCCTTGGCGACCTTCCGAATACTTGGCTTGCCGTAGAGTTGAGCCAGCTCGTGGTTCATTCTTCTCCTCCATACATTGTTCTTACGCACGCCGTCAAAGATCTTCCCAAGCACACGCCGTTTGAAAACTTCAAGCGCTTGCAGGTCCAGCATCTTCCACTTCTCGTGCCCGTAGATAACGACCGGTCTTATCAGCGTTTCATACATGGTACACTTTGTACCCCCTTACGGTCTTGTCGAGTCTACAGTAGGCACACAAACTCCTCGACAACCTCGATCTCGTCGCCGTCGATCGCCACGATCTGTCCTCTGCGAGTCCTAAGGACTCGGTTGAAGCCCGCCCACCTCATAACACCTTCTAGCCAAATGTCGGAACAGAGGTAGGAGATATCGTCACCTTGTAGTAGTCAGTCGCTTGCGCGATTCGATCGGATCGAACATCGCACCAGAAATCTTCACGCTGCACCGTATCTCGTCCATCGTGATCAGCTTCCCGGGAAAGCCGTTTTCGTACATGATCTTCTATAGCCCTTCGCGATCGACCGAGTCGTACGCGGCTTTGAAATCGTTCAGCTATACTTGCTTATGCTAAAGACATTGCGAAAGCCCTAGAGACGAAGGAAAGGGCTTACATCGACTTGAAGACGCATGCTAATACAAAAAAAAAACTTTTTAAACCACCGCAGTGATTGATGCCTTCCTCACAAAATCAACTGCATAAGCTTCCTGTGTGTAATAGATTACGCCTGAATGCTGTCCGCAAGAGGTCGTCAAGATGGTGATTTACAACATTCGAGTAGAAACTGTTGAGGTTATTTAAAAATCAACCCTGTGTGTGTGTGTGCAACCGACCAAACGGGACCACGCGGTCGCTTCTTACAAATTGAGTTGTTTCCATGTATTTTAGATTTACATTCTATACATGCAAATAACTCGCATAGGCATTTGGATGGTGTTAGCTCTGCCGAGCTTCGGTGACCCATTTCTACGCAGGCTAGCCGTGCGCGAGGTACCTCAGCTTGAATCGACAAGCCCCGCCCTAAAGAACGTTTGCATCAATCGGATTCAAACGTTATTTAGAACTTCTGAACCCTTGTCAAATGGACAAGGACCCAGCACGTATATAGTTTTAGTGATAACAATGTTCTTAATTCCAGTCGTAGCTCACCAAGCCGTGATGGCTTAGTGTTTTGCATTTTTGCTTAACAATCCAAAGGACGGGGGATCGAACCCCGACTCGAGCAACTTTGATTTTTCATTCATGTTCAAAGCTTCAATTTATGTTTCCTAAGCTTTCTCGTTGGGAGCAGATGGGAATCGAACCCAGGACCATTCGCTTACAAAGCGAACAACATAACCAGTCAGCTACGGCCACTCCTTTATAGTAATAATTTGGCGTGTTTGTCTTGAATGATGTGTGCGTATGTCAGAATATATGAAAGAATGGTTGTCTCATAAAAAGAACGAGCTCACCAGATAGCTTCTTTTCAAACGTCTTCAGGAGGCTTGTAACAACAGCAGACACCAGATTTGCTATGGAAAGCACGAGGCGAAATATGCCGGTTACCGCTTGGGCTGCTTCCGCTCGCCTCCGTCGTCCTCCTTTTCCACCTCTAAGCGAACTTGCCACGTAAAACGGTGCCGGCGCAGAAATCCGTGCCGACGGCTCCAATTTTTTTTCGCTCGCGAAAACCTTGACCTTGACGGGGACCGTTCACGCTGTGACCGAAGACCGCCTCGCTCTCTGCGCTCGCCACCTTCCCAATTCGGGCCAGGTCCAGCATGCTTCCGGTTGTTGTCTATTTCCCGGTCGAACCCATCACCACCCTGCTCTTCCGGTAAGTTTCGACGGCCACCCTGGAACGAGCACACATCCTTGATTGAACCGTCCTCCTCCAGCACCGCGATCCATCCAGGCCGGATGTTAGAAAACCGCTTCACTTCCGGACGACTTTAACAAAATTCACTTTTTCTTCAAGACCAATAATTCCAAAGTTGGGAAAAATGACGCGGAGCGAAAAAAAGTTCAACCTCGCGCACCGGTTGCTGCGATCAAACCTCCAGGTTATTTAAAAATCAACCCTTCCGCCAAAATTGTTCGTTCGATTTTTAACTAACCTAATTAAACCTTAGCGCAGCCAATCTTTCGAAGGGATCCTGGAGAAAGCCTTAGGTCACATTACACCTAGCACTCTTCTTGTTATACATTTGTAATGCGACAGTGCATTATGCATTGCATTGAAACTTCACAAACGTTAAGTTGGCCAAGCCTACTTCGTAGAGTTTACCGCAGAGATGATTCGTTGATGTGGGAAGAACTTTAACACCTTAGCAGCCCGAGGCGATGTCAGCCGTTCACTCGTGATCTCCGACGCTGTGACTTCTAAATTGCAGTGCCACTCCGCTCTTGCTTGCTCCTATCCGCCGAACGAACTAAGTTATGCATAGCGCGTTGACTGGACGACACAGGGCATTCAATTGTGTAGCTTCTCTGTTTGATTTTCAGGGTTGTTAAGGAGAAGTTCGAAAAAAATCCGCGCCAAATCCGCGCCGTCCCAAAACCCAATCCGCGCCATATTAACAAAAATAATTTCGCGACAAACATTATTTTTATTTTTCATGAATCAAAAAAAAAAATTTGGAACAAAAATCAAGAGATCCATCAAAAGGAACACAACAATCACAAACGATTAAATAAAATTGTAATCAATAAATGCAATTTTATATCGAGAATAGCCGCATGATGCCGAATCTAAGAACGCAGAATCTTGAAACGCCGAAAATTGTATGGACAAATTTATTTTTGCTAGGATGAAGTAAACCCGAGGGAAAAGCCATAACAATAATTTTGGCAAAAAGAGAAATTCTAAATATGAATTAAAACATTTTGAAATATAAATATGAAAATAAAAAAAAATTCTGGAATGAAAATGATAATAAAATTTATAAATTTGGAAATTTTAAAAATTCATAAATCTAAGGATTTGAAAATTTAAACACAGTTCGTACTTGATGATTCTCGCGAAAGAGGCACTCATAAAAATCGAACCACCGAATTTGTATTATTTTATTAGGAATTTATGTATTATTTTTTGTTCTCTTTGTCGTTTTTAATTTTTAATTTCTAGAATTTATCATTTTTGACTCTTTAAATTTTTTATTTTTTTAATTGAATTTGAATCAATTTGTTTGAATTTTGAATTCAAAAAATTTTCTAGTTTTGAATTTAATTTTTTTTAAATATAAATTTATAAAATTTCGTATATGAGTAATTCTCGCTGAAAGTGGACCACTATTTACACAAGGTGCTCAAAAATCAAAAGCAATGTACTTTTCCAATAGCCCCCACCATGTTATGAAAGAAACCATGTTTGGTTGGTTGAATTTGTCCTCACCTTGGCGCCACGAAGCTAAAACATTTTTTTTAATTGGTAATTTTTTGACTTAGGCGCGTCTACAAAATTGCTAATAACTTTGCAAAACTTCAACAAACCCTTGATGTTTAGGGTGTTTTGGAAAGGAAATGA
This sequence comes from Culex quinquefasciatus, assembly GCF_015732765.1. Lineage (NCBI taxonomy): Eukaryota > Metazoa > Arthropoda > Insecta > Diptera > Culicidae > Culex > Culex quinquefasciatus. The sequence continues at coordinate 109,725,479 of NC_051863.1, read as the reverse complement.
GCAGAGCTTTCGAATGCACTTGTCAGAAAAATACCGTTCCATACATTTTTAGCCATAAAACAACAATGTATTTTTAAAAGTCATTTTTGAAGGCCGGCGCCCCGCTTTATCGAAAAACTGACAAATCCATTCGAAAGCTGAGACGATTTCACATAAAGGACCAATAAATCTAAGGTGTATGTTCCTCCTATCTTTTTTAATCTTATTTTGATTCTGAGAGCGCAGCGCGCCGTTCGTATTTCGGGCGCCCAAAATGTTGCATTAGCTTGCCCCAAGTTAATGTTTTGTCAAACAATATAGGTGCTCACTTTTTAAATGATAGTTTATTATCCAAGGATCAAGATGCACTATCGATAATTGACCAATATTTAAATTTTTGGGTTCTGCCAGGCAATTTAATGTCGAAAAGTTGTTTTTGTTTACTTTTTTTGTTGTTAAATGCTTATTTACAATTGGGTGGACATTTTTACAGTAAAACTTATGAATGTTCTCGAGGAGAAAACGTAATTTCGATACTTCAACGCAAAGATATTTGAGTTTTAGCGAGAAAAACGTGTACAGATTTCCCAGAATTAACCAGCACGAACTATTATTCACATGCGGCATATGTTTTGGAGCCCAAAGTATGGTTTCTTATAGTTATTTAGATCGCTGAATTTGGATTTGCAATCAAATTTCAGATAAACAGTGAACAGTGATATTTGAGCCACGCCTAAATATTATTTGCATGTAGTGAAAATGGTTGGGAGCGATTTTTCTATTCCTTGCCAAGTTATGGAAATCGTCATTAATTAATGACTGACGTATACAATCGTTCCACAAAATCAAAAAAAAAAAAATCCTTAAAAATCTAAAATTTTCATTTATTTTTAAGTTTACATTGAAACCAGCCAAATCACAAAACGAGGTTTTTTAACATTCTCAAAACGATCAGAACTTGAAAAAAAACATTCTTCATAAAAAAAATCCGTGGGTAAAATATCAATTAAAGGTGAGCAAAAGATGAAATATGACCGAATTCACTAGCGATTAAAATTACAGCATATTACCGCAAATAACTTTTGGGTGTGGCTCGAAATTTCACTGTTTATCTGAAATTTGATTGCAGATCCGAACTCAGCTACCTAAATATCTGTAAGAAACCATACTTTGGCTTCCAAAAACATATGCCGCATGTAAATAATAGGCCGTGCTTGTTAATACTGGGAAATTTGTAAAATTGGCACTTTTTTTCTCACTAAAACTCAAATATCTTTGCGTTGAAGTATCGAAATTACGTTTTCTCCTCGAGAAAAATGTTCGTGGTGAAATTTCCTAAATGCTACATTCATTAGTTTTACTGTAAAAATGTCCACCCAATTGTAAATAAGCATTTAACAACAAAAAAAGTAAACAAAAACAACTTTTCGACATTAAATTGCCTGGCAGAACCCAAAACCTTAAATATTGGTCAATTATCGATAGTGCATCTTGATCCTTGGATAATAAACTATCATTTAAAAAGTGAGCACCTATATTGTTTGACAAAACATTAACTTGGGGCAAGCTAATGCAACATTTTGGGCGCCCGAAATACGAACGGCGCGCTGCGCTCTCAGAATCAAAATAAGATTAAAAAAGATAGGAGGAACATACACCTTAGATTTATTGGTCCTTTATGTGAAATCGTCTCAGCTTTCGAATGGATTTGTCAGTTTTTCGATAAAGCGGGGCGCCGGCCTTCAAAAATGACTTTTAAAAATACATTGTTGTTTTATGGCTAAAAAATGTATGGAACGGTATTTTTCTGACAAGTGCATTCGAAAGCTCTGCTCATTTTCTTTCCAAAACACCCCTAAACATCAAGGGTTTGTTGAAGTTTTGCAAAGTTATTAGCAATTTTGTAGACGCGCCTAAGTCAAAAAATTACCAATTAAAAAAAATGTTTTAGCTTCGTGGCGCCAAGGTGAGGACAAATTCAACCAACCAAACATGGTTTCTTTCATAACATGGTGGGGGCTATTGGAAAAGTACATTGCTTTTGATTTTTGAGCACCTTGTGTAAATAGTGGTCCACTTTCAGCGAGAATTACTCATATTTGAATATTTGTATTCTAATTTTCAAATTTTCAGTAAAATTAGTTTATTAGTAAATAATCAATTCACAATTTCGTAATTCTTATAACCTAATAGAGTTTTGGAGTACCTTTCAACTATGATTTGTACTTTAGTTCATTTTGATGCAATTGGATATTCTAACAATGGATTTGTCAACAGAAGGAAAAATTATTTAAAAAAAAAACCTTCGAAATTTGCTAAGGAAAAGGATAGAAATAGAAAAGCTTAAAACTAGATCACAGTTTGTTTTGTCTTTTGACGTCGAAAAACTTCGCTGCACACGGCAGCTTATCCGTTGTAGATGTACTTCATCATCAGCTCACTAAGAGCTTGGAATTGTTCTGCCTTGTTCCGGCAGGCACGAAAGCGCGTGAGCATCTCTCCAGCAAGAGCGAAAAACTCGGGAAGTGTGAAGAGGTCATCTCCGGTAACGTCTGCTTGTCCCGGTGAAGTACCGCTCCCAGAAGCGGCTACTCTAGCGTACGAACCTCCCCAACCGGGAGGGAACGCTGGGTTGGTCGATGGAACCGCTCCGCCGCCAGCTGCTACAGCGTTCGTGCTCGAAGTCTTTGGAGGTTGGCGGGACGCTGGCGCTTTCTTCTTCTTGTCCTGCTCCTCGAGGTACTTTTTCCGCGCGGCACAGCCACGGAAATTCGCCGTGTGGTTTCCACCACAGTTCGCACACTTGACGCGCGCTTTGTGCTGCTGGGCGTTTTCCCCCAGCTGGTCTTTCCGCGGAAGATTGCACCTTTCGGTAAAGTGGGTCTCACCGAACTTTACGCACCGGGGTGGAAGATTACAATTTCTAGAACCGTGTCCGAATTTTTGACAGCGGTGGCATTGCGCTGCGTCGGCCGGATTCTTCGTGTAGAATCGCCACGTCACGAAGAAGCCGTCCAGTGCTTTGATCCGCCGTAGGTCCTGGATTTTGACGGACCCGCGATCGAAGTACAGGAGGTACAAGGTGTACGTACCTGTCACCGTTGTCGATTTCGAGAGCACCTTTATTTCTCGAGGCTTAACCTTGACGCCCGTCAGGTGTTCTTCCAGGTCGGAGATCGGGCGGTCCGGATATCCCTGAAGGACGATCTTCACTGGGACCTTCTCTGCAGGATCAAATGTGAAGAATTTGAAGTTTCGCAACTTCAACTTCTTCACCACCAGGTCGAAATTCTGTTTATTGTGCGTAATAACTTGCACTGAAGTTTTACTAATTTTCAGACAATATTGGAGTCCCTCAAGCAACTCGTCAATATCGTCTGCCAACGTTTCCAAAACAAAAATTGGAGGTGGACGTCGTTCCTTCGGAGAGTTGCATTTTTTCTTCTTTTCTTGCTTGCGCGCAAGTTCATCATAGTCATCGTCGTCGCTAGCACTACGGCTGTCACTGGCGGTGTTGTTTTCTTCTCCACTCAGCATCTCAAATTCGTTGCTGGTGGGAACGTTGGAAGTGGTTGTTGTCGTAGTGCTGGTGGACTGCTGCTGCTGCTGCTGGCCGGAAGTGCTTCCGGATGCCCGGGTCGATTGTCTCGTCCGTACTGGGGACTCACGTGGGCGGTATGACACGTGTAAAAACGATGGATCGGTGACGTCACTGGGCACGCTCCCGTGTGCGATGGCGGTCGATGCGGCGTTGGTGTGTTTACCTTTCTGCACTCTGCCGGTAGATGAACTTCGCGGGTTTTTCGAGGCCGCACTCGAACTGCCACGGCCACGGCTGGCCCTTGGCATGCTGGAGCAGCAAACTCGCGGGTAAACGCTGTTAATTACGGCGAAAAAATCGAAAAGTTTGAGGAGCTCCGAACAGTTGGCTGTTGCTGGCTGGTGTTGCCAGTCCCGATCGTTTTCAGTAAAAAAGACTAAAAAAATCAAGAATATTACTAATTTCTGAATCTTTGAGTTTTGAATATTGTAGCTTTCTTTTTGGAATGTTTTGATCTTTTATTTTTTCCCCCAAGAAATCTAGAAAAAAAATCTTTCTATGGGGTGGGTTTTACTACAATTCAACGGCGAAGAGCCAGCATCCGCATTTGAGCACAGTACGGCCACGGAAACAAGCCCCAATAATCATTTTTCTTACATCCTGGTATATAACTTCGAGAAAAGTTTGAAAAATGATTCACATGATCCTTTATAAAATAAACAATAAATAAGGTTAAAAAGAACGTTACTCAAAACTCAAAAGATATTGAAAATATTCAAAGCCGGTAAAAATTAGTTGAGTGTAGTAATAAATTTGTTTAAGAAATCCTCATTTTGACGTTTTTTATTAAGAAAATACAAACAAACATTTTCGGAAGAAAACTCAATTTTGTTTCAGTAACAGAAATAGCATAGCATAGCATAGCATTGGTGTCTACCCGTAGCTGCTACTTCGTTATTGACCAGGAGCTCCGTGGACCACAGATGAAAAGTAGGAACCAATCATCACCCCTTCGCAATTTTCAAAGATCCCTATCATGCTGATCAATACCGACGCCGTCCACGACCAGTGGTAAGACACGGGGAAGTGGATGGGAATGTTAGTCCGATACTTGAGTGATAGAGACCGCCCAATCGACTGCTTCTCCGACAAAGTATCACATGAGTTTTGAGGGGGATAGTAGATGGGTATGAGGTCAGGATTCACTGCGGTAGGTGATGCGACCATAAGAAATTTGTTTATCTGTTGATTTTTTAAAAAATCTAAGGCAGCCGGCTGCGGAAAGATACATAATTGATTATTTAAAAAGTTTTTTAATCGAACGCGTGCCAACCGAGCAGTATTGCTATGGGCTGGACTTATCAGTATATTTTTACTGTTTATACGATAACGCGAGTAAATTTTAAAAATAGTTATGGAAAGTTTGATGAGTTACTACTAAAACTGCCCGTTGGAATACATTTTTACAATCCACAAATTTGAACTACAAGAAAAGAGGAGACCACGTAACCGATTGTAATGAAATTAAAACAATAGCATAAACGAACTAAACCGGCGGCGGTAGATAATATGACCAGATAGTGAAACATATTCGTTGCTCTCCGATCTTCGACGCTAGATGAACTTAATTATAAACTCAATCCCGTAATTTTTCCTTCTTACCGTCGGCGTGCCATCCGAGCAACGATGCTATGGGAAGGGCTTTCAAAACGAAATTAAATTCAACATATATACGACAACGCGAAGCCTTCTATCAAAAAATTAAAGGAACTTCCATTACTTTCTCGCGTCGATTGACCCACCGATCTCCCCCACGAACACCACACGACTCATTTTGTTTCAGTAATAGAAATCGAAGCAAATTAAAAAAAAACCCTGATTCCCTGATAATACCTTTCTTTATTACTTGAAAGTAATTTTATCTCTCTCAATTATTTTAAATATTAACATATTAACCAAATTTCACATCCGCGCGAAACCCGCGCCTAAGCAAAATTAGCCAGAAAATCCGCGCCAAATCCGCGCTGTCCATAACAACCCTGGATTTTAAAATGTCTCGTGATGTCATCAAAAATAAGTTTTAGGCAATAACTTGTGTACATGTACTATGTTTTAAGCACAGCGAATTACCAACAAGTTGAAGCGGCCAGAAACAAAGTAATTAACATCAACAACAACTGTACTGAATGAGAAAAGAATCAAAAACATTATCAAAATACAACTAGGAATGTCGAATCTACCTGATCCAATAAGTCACAGGTAATTGCGCAATTTTGTCGCACACCTGAACAAATAAAGAGTTGACGATGAGTCACAGTCTCGAAAGAGAATTTTCACTTTTTTTCTTTATTCAAACAAGAAAATGTTCTTCAATGAACAGGTAATTTGATGTTAAATGTTAATTTTCCAAACAATTGAAGGGGGTTGCAAAAAAAAAAAAACTTACCAATGAAGTAGCGCCTCGTTGCTTTCCACAGTCCGGACAGAATCCCGGATGGTGGCTGAAGTGAATAACCAAGGATTTTCGTTTCCGGTAGCTGAAAAAGAGCAATCGAAACCCTCAATTAGCAATCCGCTTCCAATCAAGCCACGATGCTACGCCCTACCTCTTGTCGCACAGCAAACACTGGTAAACCTGCTCTTTGCTTCGCTCGCCCGGCACCAAGTTCGAATCGTTCGTGTCTAGCGTGTTGGTGTCGGACGAAAGCATCAGCGTGTTGTTGGTGGACGATTCTTCCGAGTAGATTTCGTTGGAAATCGAATCGTCATCGTCGTCGTCGTCGTCCTCGTCCTTCAGCAGGTCCAGGTCCATGTCGTCCTTGAGCTCCTCGAAGCAGGGATCGTCCACGGCCAGCGAGTACGGCGCGTCAAAGTCAAAGTCTTCCTTCTTGATGTAGGCCGCCGGCGGAGAGTGGGACGATCCGCCGCTGTAGCAAATTGCCGGCATTGATGGTCGTGTCCGGGACCGGCCACCCCCACCTGGGCGATTCTCCTTGAAGATCTTCCACGTCGGGAAAACGTTCTGCTCGAACATGTTGAACAGCAGCTTAAAGTTACGCGATGCGATCAATCGCACCAGCGAACGGTTCAGCTGGACACTTCCGAAGCAGGTGATGGTTCCAAGGCGGTTGCGTGGTTTGATGTTGACCGCTCCGGACAGCGGGATTCCGTCGAAAAGACCACCACGTAGCAGCTTCCCCTTGAGGTCGTACGCGGACAGCGACCGAAGCGGACGGGAGCCACCATGGCGGAAGAGCAGAATTCCATCACTGCCGGACGCCCCGGCGAGGTTGTTCCGCACACTGGTTCGCAGTTCACATGCCACTGCCGACGACGAGGACGATGTCCCGGCCGCACTACGGCACTTTAACAGATTCGCAATAATCACATTCTGGATGTTGCTCAACTCTTTGAGTATTGACGGCTTATAAATTCGCTCCTGGTTGTCGTTGTACAAGAATTTCACGTACAACTTAATGGCCGAGATGAGAAACAGTAAAGCCTGGTATTTATCGTCCGATTGTAGACACTTTAACGTTTTGATCAGGGATTTGACCTGCAGATGCCATTGTCCCCCGACGGCAAGCATTTTAGCAGTTCCAGTGGCCAGTTCCGAAGCGTAGCAAAGCCATGAAATAAGAAGAAGACAAGAGAGGAAAAAGTGGGTAAATCAGGCCTCGATTGGTGTGTTGTGGGTGATGCATTCCAGCGCTCAAATGGCCACCCGCGAACACTTACCTGTATCTGGAACAAGTGCGCCTGGGAGTTGTGCTGCATTTTCACCTCCTCGAAGGCCGGAAAGCACCTGGAAATTCAGAATTTCATCCGATTGTTTACGAAAAATCTCCCTATTGACATATTGTTTTTCACAGTTTTTGACATCAACGATTAAAAAAAGCTTGCACCACTACCGAAGCATTTTGGGGAGCATTCTTCGATTACGTAACGTAGTTTGGGTTTGTGAGGGGGAGGGGGAGGGGGGGATTGGTGAGATTTGTTTCATATAAAATCACATGTCAAACGCGTTGCGAGGGGGCGGGGGTTTGATTTTCACAAAACGGCGTAACGCAATATGAGAACGGTCCCCCGTTTGACAAAAACGTCATAGTGCACGATTAAGCAAAAGAACCCGTTTTTGGGTTGTTTCCCGTATGAATTTGCTCAAATTCAAATTACCCTAAAATGGGTACACTGGAAGTTAACGCCGTAAATAGGGTCATAAAACCTTATGTAAATTGTTATGTACAACGGTAAAAAACACGATTAAAAACCATTTTTGATCACTTTTTCCACCATTAAAAAAAAGAAATGACAATGCAATACAATGGTCCCCTTTGAAGAACTGTCATTTTCATTACTTGGATCGATCATTGTTTGAATCAGGATACTGTGACGAAAAGTTCATCATTTTTGGTTTAAATTATATTTTTTTTCACCGGGTCTAGAAAACCTTACAGTTTTTTATACACTCAAACCCGATTTTTTTTAAATATTGTTTTTTAATCAAGAAAAAAAAGGCTTTGTAGGCCCAGTGACAAAAAAAATATATAATATAACCCGAATATGACGAATTTTCGACCCCGTAACGCGGTATACGTGGTACACGTCTCAGCAATCTGGAAAATAAAATTCGGGGTGTTCAATTTTCGTTCAGTGGAGCCCAGGAAGGTGCTGTGTCCTATCCCTCGCCTAGACCAGACCAAAATCCATGATAAAGCTGTCAGACCAAATCTGTCAGACCAAGACTGTCAGACCAAAGAGCAAAAAGTAAACAATCTTGGTCTTCGACGTAGGTGCACACAAATCAAGAAAAGAAAATTTGAAAAATAATTTTATTTTTTTAATTCATTTACTGGTTTTGGCCTGGGACTGGGACGGGTTTTGGACTGCAAAATTGAATGTACGTCAGAAAATGATTAAACCGTGCGGCGGACTGTACACCGACAAGGAAATAAGCAGTTAAAAGCCTTATTCTTCCACTTTAATTTTTGATCGCGTTTTCGGTTTACACCTGAACAATCTTGAAATTATTTCGTGCTTTCCATTTCATTAGGGCACAAAACTTTTGTAAACAAGAGTGTATCCCTCTCACACCTTATGCAAACTGTCATTTGAGTGAAAGGGATAAACTATAGAGCTTTATGACGTTTCGCGTATACACACTAGCGCACCATTTGATTTTGCTGACCGGACAAAATTTAACCTCACTTTTTTTCGTGTACGTACACGCCATACATGCGCACGTAAATAACTCTATTGTTTACAAAAGTTTTGTGCCCTTTTGAAATGTTAGGCTCCATTTATACGGATTTAAGATTCCTCTCTTTCCATCATTCCCTTGGTGGAGACTTGATCGTTACGTTTTTATCTGACATTTTTCGCTGTCAATTTTCTTAAATAGGGGAACTATACCCTTTCTCAGCTTATTTCTTTTATCGGCATATCAGCACTTTGATCATGAATTACAGCTTTAATTAAGAGTTTTGACTGTTCCAAAGTAATAAATAGTTCAAATAAAAGTGAGCAAGCAACTCTTCATTTTTGAAACATCTGAAAATGTTGATAGCGGAAAACGGCAAAAGCGATGAGAATGGTCGATCGGCTTAGTGCGCTTAGTGTGATTAAAATAAATATAAAATTTTCCCCTATTGATTGTCATAGTAGCTGTGGGTGCGTTCTCTACGGGCTGGCATATACCCGACCGAATACGGCCAGATGCTTACCAGCTTGATGCTTAATGCCTGACCTTCCTCTAAAGTGCTACGTCATTTGAGCGTTGTGCCGTCTCCGTTTTCTCGTTTTGAGGAGCGTTCTTTTATTACGTAACGCAAAATTTTTGACCCCCCCCCCTCCTCCCCCTTCGTAACAAATCGTAACCCGCATAATCAAATACCAAAGGTGAAACTGTCGAAATCATAAGAAAATTATTTCTGGTATGGTTACCATTTGTGATATTGTTGATATAATGTCACAACCATATAACAAAATTAAAATGGTACTATTTCCCGAATTGTTACACTTATCTTGACATATTCGAATGGTTGATTTTTTTTCCTACAATTTAATGAACGGTATCTATTCGTCATACGATTAGGATGGTTCGAAACAGCTATTGTTAGAACATAATAGTACTGTAGCCGGTATGATAAAAGTTATGATACTCGGTATGATTTAGTCAAAGAAACTTAAGCGGAAAATTTCCTAAATTTCCTAAGTCCTAATAATTGAAACAATTGCACAACAATTAATGGTACGATATAATTATTCCTCATATGTTTGGTATTATTTCAAACAGTTTTTGTATGATTGAGCCAAAAATGAATTTTAGCGAAAATTTTCTTAAGTCCCGATGATTCAAACAATTGTTCAACAATTCATGGAGAAATATAACTTTTCGCCATATGGTAAGGATTTTTCGGAACAGCTATTGTTAAAACATAAGGGTACCATAGCCGACGTAGTATTTTCAACTTGAAGCTCAGCGAAAAACTCTTAAGTCCCAATAATCCAAACAATTGTACAACAATTCATGGAACGATATAACTGTTCGCCTAACGCTTAGGATTATTTGAAACAGGTATTGTATGATTGAGCCAAATGAACTACAGCAAAAAAAAATCTTAAGTCCGAATGATTCAAATAATACTTTAACAATTCATGGAACGATATACCTGAATTATGGCGATAATTTTCCTAAGTCCCAACAATTCAAACCATTGTTCAACAATTCATGGAACGATATACCTGAATTCAGCGAAAATTTTCCTAAGTCTCAACAATTCAAACCATTGTTCAACAATTCATGGAACGATATACCTGAATTCAGTGAAAATTTTCCTAAGTCTCAACAATTCAAACCATTGTTCAACAATTCATGGAACGATATACCTGAATTCAGCGGAAATTTTCCTAAGTCTCAACAATTCAAACCATTGTTCAACAATTCATGGAACGATATACCTGTTTGCCATATAGTTTGTATGTAAAGCTAATTTATTTTCGTGATAATTTTTATAAGTCCAAATAATTTAAACAATTGATTGACCATTATCAGAACGATAACTGTTCGCCATGTGATTGGTCTATAATTTATTTGTATGGTTCTACCATACATGTTACGATATATTTATGATAAATTTTGAGGCCACATTTCATAATAAAATGCATTTTAAACCGCCAAACGTAATGTAACTGAGATAGCTCAATTAGATAAGGCGGCAGCACAACGGAAGAATCAACAGGAGACATCATCATCAAGCGGTAACAAATCCCGGACATTACAAAAAAAACGCTAACCATTAATAATCATATACTTACCATTCCCGTTAAATCCATAGTTCCCAGAACATTTGTAGAGTTTATTTTTTGGCTCCTCCCTTTTCAAATGGTGTCGGTAAGTGTCGGTAAAGCAGTTTACCATTTAAAATCATATTTTATTAATTTGTGGTACGGTTCACATAAAATAAAAATTGAACAGTTTGGGGTACGGTATGACTATGATCCACGAAAAAAATCCCTTGTAAAAATGTATTGTAACATAACCTAACGACCTATTTAATAAATTGTAAGATTGTTTGGGGAATGGAAAATGTACGGTTGCACCCTATTTGGTGTATTATCAAGATCATTTAGGAAAAATCCGAGGGGCAGGACACATGCTCTAATCAATTATAATAATCGGCTAATTGATTAGAAATTACCAGTTAAACAATTAGTGTGATGCTAATCAACTAACGGTTCCCACCTTCTATCATTATCTTGGTCTGATCAAGAAATGTCAAAAACACAAAACAAAAACAATTTTTTTCAGCAGAAGTCACAAAAGTTCCGTCGGGACGCGGCTGCAAACGACAAGGGACATTTCCGTTCACCGGGTGAGAAAGAAGTTAGCATCTCAGCACGGTATCATCCGACAGCAGCAGAACAAGCAGCTGTTGATTGTGGATGAGCGTTTGTTTTTGTTATTTCGATACGTCCGCGGTCTGCAGCGCCGGCAAGAAACCCAAACTGGAGGCTTCCTCCACCGACGAACCTGCAGCCGGGACGCAAGTCGACGAAGTGGAATTGTGTCGTTCAGTGAGGAGGAAACACCGGGAAAGCCAGGTTGGTAGATGATAACCGTTTCACTGTTATGGAGCTGGCTAAAACAACTATTTTTCACAGAAATCCCCGAGCGACAGCATGCCAAGAGGAGGAGAAAAATACACAAAAAAGCGCATCGTCAAAGTCTATCAAGGACTCTGCAGAGTCCATGGATCGTCCAAGTTGGCTGAAAAGAAGAAGAAGTGCGAACCGTCGGAATCGCCGAAAAGGAGGTTTACACCAAGAACAATATGATGAGTTTCGTCACGAGCGCAAAGAAAATGCGTTTGCGGCGAGTCCGGCCGCTTCCAAGAACAACAGGACGGAGTACAATACGGGACAAAGGGTTACCACCCGCTGGAGAATGCGTTTTGGCGGAAGAGCGAAACGGTGACGTGCTTGGCGCGGACGTTCCAGAGCATCAAGAAGACTAGCGAGCGGCTGCGGATGATCAAGATTCTGGCCAACTACTTCTGGTCGGTGATTCTGAGTCCGGACGATCTGCTGGCGAGTGTGTACTTAAGCTTGAACCGGCTTGCTTGGCGCCGGCCTACGAGGGCGTCAAGCTGGACATTGCGGAGCACTCGTTGATGATGCGATTAAGCAGAGCACGGGCCGAAGTTTGGCGCAAATCTTGATGGACGCACAGACGACGGCGGATCAGAGCAAGAGTAGCCATCGGATGATGTTCCGGCCGGCGCCGCTTTCGGTCAAGGACGTGTTTGGAAAGTTGAGGAAGATTAACAAGATGACTGGCACGGATGATGGACAAGATTCAGTCGATGTTTATGGCGGGTTGACACGGTTCGCAAGTGTAGAAAAGCTTCCGAAGGCGAAGGTGGAGGATGTGCTGAAGACGGTGCACTGAAAGTGTCCGAATTACAACCAGATTGTACCATTGCTGCTGGTGGACAAGTGTTCGATGATGCCGGGAACACCGTTGAGGCCCGTATTGGCGCATCCGCCCAAGGGCGTTCAGAAAGTGTTGGAGCGATTCGACGGGATTGATTTAAGTGCGAGTGGAAGTACGACGGAGATCGGACGCTTATCCACCTGCTGGAGAACGGCAGCGTTAACATCTACAGTCGGAACTAGGAGAACAACACGAGCATGTACCAGGACGTGATTGACAGGTTGGACCGCACTCGGAAGGATTCGGTCAGGAGTGCGATCCTGGACTGCGAAAAATTGTTGGCGTTGGCCATCATTTGTAACACGAGTGCTAAAAGGGGGATTATTCTAATCTGGAGATTACATGTGAAATAAATTTTGGTTTTTACATATGGGGGTGGGGGAATTTCTTTGTAATGAAATTACCGCTCAAGAACTGGCCAAGTCAATCTTTTGGTAATTTGCACTGCCGGAATCACAAGGGATAAAGTGATCGTATCACCCAGGCTACATCATTCTGGATATCGCAAACTAATCTTTTCCACTTCTAACTCGTCTATAAAGGTCCGCAACTACGAAGCGCCTTGAAATTTGATCCCGGAAGAAGCTCGATTCGAATGGTCTGAATTATTAGAACCGTGCTTGCTTCCTCGTTTCCGTTTATCTGTCTGCGAAAAACATTTTCTGGTTACGGCCAGCCCAACCTATCTGGGCCACATTTTTAGGTCGTTACTGTCGCAATAGCAGCAAGCGGTAGCAGAACCAAAAACCGTGTCGCCGAAAAAAAAAAGGAATTTGGCTGAGTTGGCAGAATTTTAAGAAATCCGTGTCGAAACGAACAAAACGTGGCGGCGGAAGCATCATCCGCTGGTTCCTGACGCGGAGAAACTCCAGGGCCATCTACTAAAAGCTCGATCTCCGGGAATTTCCGCTGGGGACACCAAAGATTGAACTTATATTTGTGCTTCAAAACCATAGTTCTCACTCAAGAGCCAAACCGAATTTCCGAAAATAATGACCAGGATTGGTGCTGCAGTCCACCTCTTTTGCTTAGACCACAGGAATAACGATAATGGTCGTCCTGGAAGGTGCAATTTTCTCGGAATATTCCGAATCGGGGTTTGAGAATCATTCCAAAAACATTGGAAACAAAGCACGTTTGCTGCTGTCAAAATGACTCTTCTCGATATGACAAGATAGTTTAAATCGGGGTGGGAATGACGTGTCAGGTCAGCGCTAATTGATTAGCTAATTAACTGAAAATTACGCTAGTTGATTAGTGATACAATAATTAATTAGGTGTGTCCTGCCCCTCGGAAAAATCATTCGACAAATGGTGACTGTATGGTTGTTGACTATGCGGGAACAGATGAGCGATCCCTCCTACCCCACCCCCCCACCTTTTTAACGCATAACTCAAGGTCTTTTTTTTTAATTTTTATTAGAGCTTTATGAACATTTTGCGTTACGTAACATAATTTTCATTACACCTCCCCCTTACCCAATTTTCGTAACATTTCGTAACCCTGACTGAAAAGTCCGTCAGAAGTCCGTCGTTTGTCGTCCGTGCAACCGTACGACGTCGCACGACAATGTCGTGCGACTTTCGCGCGAATGTCATACGTTTTTGCACCAAAATGTCGTATTTGTCGTGCGATCGATGATCGAAATTGTACGACATTGTCGTACGACATTCGACCGACGTCGCACGGTTTTGTTATTTAGGATGTCGTGCCTTTGTCGTGTGATGTCATTTCGGGTTTTTAGGTTATGTTGCAGTAAAAAATTGATATTTGTTTTGTTTTTATTTATTTTTAGATGTATTTTTACTGTAAATTGTACTTTTTCACTCGATTTTAAATACTTTCATTAATTTTTCTTGTGTGTCGCGACCTCCACGTAGTTTTTGGCGTTGTCTTCCGGTTGGTCTTTCATCTTGGCCGGAAGTTTTTGGCGTTGCCTTCCAGGTCCGGAATTTGCCAGCCATCTTTTCGAGCCGACGCCAGCGTGCGAGGCAGCATCTTGATCAAGATGGACTATTGCTCCTCGACTAGTCGCAGATACGGCGGGGTGCGGCGCCACAGTTTATGTCCCATGGATTGATGGCCACCGGAGTACGGGACAACGTCGGTTTACGCACTTCCGGAGCAGGTGTTTTTGCGGTCGTTACAGCTTCCGTTCAACAAACTGCGTGGGACAACACGGAGACGCTGGGTTGTTAGCAGGATCAGATTGGAATATTTTTGGTTACCTGAAAAAAGATAACGTCATTCGGCTGAATTCATATCCAAATCATATCTAGAGTTTTGTTGTTGAAACAAAGGGAATCTCAGGACAGATATCATACTCAAAAAATCTGTGAAAATTCATAAATAATTAATTAAGGAATATTCAAAAATTTTACTTTCAATGTTAAATTTTGAAAAAAAAAATTAGTTAAAATAGTAGTTAATTAAAACTTATAAATTTTTAAGAAAATAAAGATAAAAGAAAGTTTAAGACAACAAACATTCTAACATTTTAAATTTCAAATTAAAAATCAACATCAAAGCATGGTTTTTCTCCAAAGTTTTATGGAGAAAATCCATCTGGACCTGTTTAAATATATTTGATTTTTTTTTAAATTTAAAGTGCCTGTGTTTCTTTAGACCCCAAAGTCCATGCTTTGAGGAAGCTAAGAACTTAAATGACTTTAAACAATTTTAAAATGTTCGAATGTTTAAATTAATCGTAAAAAATTAAAATATCTGAATAATTTAAAAATGAAATTTAATCTTTGATATTTTTGAAATTAACAAATATCAATAATTATAAGAATACACTCAAAACCCGATGGTTTGACACCAACTGTTGTCAAACAAAAGGGGTCACTTTTTAGTTTGACACCCATTTTACAAAAGAAAAAGTGACCAACCACCGGGGGCTGAGTGTAATACAATATAAAAATTTAAGAGATTAAAAATTGTAGAACCTAAGTATTTCAAAATCATAAAAATTAAAATTTTCAGAATTAAGAGTTTAAGAACTTTAAAATTATGAAATAGAATTCTTAAATTCTAAAAATCTTTAATTCTAAAATTTTAAAATCCTAAAATTCTAAAATTCGTTTTTTTTGTTTAAATCCTAAAATTCTTAAAGATTCTGAAATAAAAAAATTAGAATTTTAGAACTTGAGAATTTTGGAATTTTAGTATTTTGGAATTTTGGAGTTTTGGAATTTTGGAATTTTTAAATTTTGGAATTTTAGAATTTTAGCATTTTAGAATTTTAGAATTTTAGAATTTTAGAATTTTAGAATTTTAGAATTTTAGAATTTTAGAATTTTAGAATTTTAGAATTTTAGAATTTTAGAATTTTAGAATTTTAGAATTTTAGAATTTTAGAATTTTAGAATTTTAGCATTTTAGAATTTTAGAATTTTAGAATTTTAGAATTTTAGAATTTTAGAATTTTAGAATTTTAGAATTTTAGAATTTTAGAATTTTAGAATTTTAGAATTTTAGAATTTTAGAATTTTAGAATTTTAGAATTTTAGAATTTTAGAATTTTAGAATTTTAGAATTTTAGAATTTTAGAATTTTAGAATTTTAGAATTTTAGAATTTTAGAATTTTAGAATTTTAGAATTTTAGAATTTTAGAATTTTAGAATTTTAGAATTTTAGAATTTTAGAATTTTAGAATTTTAGAAATTTAGAATTTTAGAATTTTAGAATTTTAGAATTTTAGAATTTTAGATTTCTGCAAACCTTTTAATAAAATATTTTTTTGTCATCTGCTTTGTTTTCAACCTTTTTTATTTAAATTAATTTTATTTTTTTCAGTAAAAAAATATAAAAAATATAAAAAAATCTGTACAATATTATTCAGGATGTTGGTAGTTTTTAAATTTTGAAGCTCATCATCAAGATATTCCTGGCGGAGCACTTATGTTAGAGTTTTTTATTATACAACTCTGAAGTCCAGTAATAATATCACCCAATATTAGCCCTCATACTTTCCGTCTTCCAAGCTCACTCCCGAAACTTTGAAATGCGCCTCTTCCATCATTTCAATGACTTGAAGCAACATTTCTATTGATTAAAACTTCCGGTGGATCAGGAACACCGCCACGAAATGATTTTTTCTATACCCCTTTTTCTCTTACCTTGGGTAGAACTTTTGACACTCGGTGTTTCATCCTCCTCCTCCTTTGGAATGAACCATATCCTCCATAAGCTCGGTTACTTCCGGTCCCGTCTTCCGCCACAAAGACCTGGCCCGCCGGATTCATGCGTCTCGTCCTCCTCCTCCACCGCCACGAAGACCGAATTCTGAATATCTGGAACATAAGAAACTATAATTTGGCCACTCGCCCACTCCGGCTGGAACTTTCCGACAGAAAAAGAAGCACAACTTACCTATCAACCGGTCAAAATCCTTCCGAATCTCAACATCAACAATAACTGGTTCGATTCGGTTGCAATCAAGTCCAAACAAGACCAACTGAAGAGAACTGTCAAACTGTTTGCGTCAACGAAAATCGTGACGTCGAATTGAAGGGAAATCTATGGAAAAAACAATGTCGGGCATGTCGAGTGTTTGTCGTACGTTTGTCGTCCTTTCGACCAATCGATATCGAAACGGTAAAATCAAAACCGCGCGACAGCTCGTACGACGTGCGACATTTTTCAAACAGGGAACGGACGCCGAGGCCCCCCAAACTGCGTTACGTATTAAAAGAACGTTTCCTTACTCAATCTGTGGAGAGTACCCAATTCTGGTTTAAAAATTTTGAGTGTTTCCAACTAGCGTGTAGCGTTGTTTGCTGATTGTTGTTTTGACAGATCAAACAAAAACATCAATCGTGCCCTAACCAAACTGACGCGGCAAAGTACGAAGGATTTTTAAAGGAAATCGTTCAAAGTTTGTAAATTGTAAACGTTTTGAGGTTTCTAAGCCTAAAGCAGGGAAATGGTAAGAAAACTACTTATATTTAAACGGATTACATTAGTTACATTTTGCAATTTCAGCTTTTCTATTCATTCTTCAAATCGTTGGTCGGGAAAGACGTGGTCGTGGAGCTGAAAAATGACCTGAGGTAAAACGAATTTTGTGAATTTTACCCCGTTTCAGTAAAATTTTAAATCTCGTTCAAACCTATTCGTTGCAGCATCTGTGGTACGTTGCATTCAGTGGATCAGTACCTCAACATCAAACTGACGGACATCAGCGTAACCGACCCGGAAAAGTACCCGCACATGCTGTCGGTAAAGAATTGCTTCATCAGAGGGTCGGTCGTTCGGTACGTGCAGCTTCCTGGCGATGAAGTGGACACGCAGCTGCTGCAGGATGCCGCTAGAAAGGAGGCCGTCACCAGTGTTCGATAATTGTACTTTGTTGGCTTAGATATTTTCCTACAATAAACTGTGTACTCAATAAAATTGTTTAGCTCATCTTGGTCCAAAATCACATTGAATTCACATTATGGGTTATTCCACCTCAAACGTACACAGCTCTCGAAATCAACATTTTCAGACTAATTTTAAATTTTGTGGGGCTGTTGATACCATCCAAACAAGCAATAATCTCGATTTTCGTTCAATTTGAACCACTCGCTTTTTTGACACCGCACCAAAGTTTCGCTTTTTTTCGCAAAAAATGTTAAAACCCCAATTTTTAAGCTGCTTTATCTCTGGAACAGCATGCCGTTTAATATCGAATCAGGACTCATTTTAAAGTAAAAGTAGAATAGATTGGCGTAGTCCTTTTTCAATAAAAAATTGTTTACAGTGTGTGTTGCTCAAATGAAAACATGTTGCTTCATTTTCACATTGAGCGCTTATTATAATTACACATTTAACCGAGGTTAAATCCATTTTTAGGTGACTTTTTTGAAAATAGTCGAAGTTTTTAATTTTTTATTAAAATTAGTACACATGTTTGCCCCCTTTTGAACAAAATATTTTTGAAAAGCTCTCTATATTTTGCATTTTTGAACTTTGTTGATACGACCCTTAGTTGCTGAGATATTGCTATGCAAAGGTTTAAAAACAGGAAAATGGATGTTTTCAAAGTCCCACCCAAACAATACACCATTTTCTAATGTCGATATCTCATCAAATAATGGTCCGATTTTCAATGTTAAAATATGAAACATTCGTGAAATTTTTCGATCTTTTTGAAAAAAAAAATTTAAACCAAGACTAACATTTCAAAAGGGCCAAACATTCAATATTACGCCCTTAAAAAAATAAAAATAGTGTTTTCTTGCAAATCAAGTTTTAGTGACAAAAAAGTTAAATAAAAACGTTTCTTAATCCACCATTAGGTGGTTGGTGCCTTCCTCACATTTAAAAAAACATAATGAAAATAAGTTTATGATAAAAATATATACCTGATACAGACTTTTCCAGAAAACATGCAGACTCTGATTTGAAGCAATGTGGCAACCGGGCCGCCCGGGTTGAACCCAGTGACAATAGGTCTATTCCCGTACTTGCAGAATTGCAGAATTTCTGCAGCTTCTGCAGAATTCTGCAGCCAGCATAAGTCTTTTTTTTTGCAGCACGTTCCCGTACTTTTCAACTCGCTCTCTTCATCTCTCTCTTTTGCAGAAGTTCTGCAAGGAGAGAAGCGGCAAAAATTTTGCCTGGGTAGCGCGTTCCAGTACTTTTTCTGCAACATTGTACACAGTTGAGTGGATTTACTCAAACTGGGTATTATTTTTTTTTATTATTTCAAAATAAAAAAAAATATCAAGGGCTCAAAAATTGTTATACACGTAAATTAAGCAATCTGGAAATTAAGAAATCTATAATTAAAAATATTTAAACATTAATATTTCCACATCAAGAAACTTTTAAAAAAGTATTAAATCAGATATTTGAGAAATTTAAAATGCAAGAAGAATTTAAGAATTTAAGAATTTAAGAATTTAAGAATTTAAGAATTTAAGAATTTAAGAATTTAAGAATTTAAGAATTTAAGAATTTAAGAATTTAAGAATTTAAGAATTTAAGAATTTAAGAATTTAAGAATTTAAGAATTTAAGAATTTTAATTTCAACAAAATATTTTTTTTTGTTCATATAAGAATACAAATTGGTAGCACCGTTAAAGGTATAAATAATTATTTGCCAATTAAATTTACCTGTTATTTAACACACACATTTAGTATATTCCGAGGTATATTCTAAAACAATTGAAGATCAAAAATTATTCCTAAACAAATTTCTATGTGAAATTATGAAACTCAAAAGAAATGTGTCTTTTAAAAGTTTTTAAAAATCAATTTGTTTTTATAGTACAATTTTTGTTGGGGTACTAGCCGTGCTATAATACTATGGCTTAAGTTACCAATTATTTTTATCAGGTCAAAATATTAACACTGAAAAAATCGCTATATCATTTACATAAATGAACTAAGCCTGAAATCGTTAACATAAAAAAAATCGGTCTCAATAAAACCAGACATAAAAAAAAACTACCCCAAAATCATTTATTATTACAACTAATAATAAAATGCTTAATTTCACCCAACTTGCAGATTTTATGTAAGCGTGTAGTCAACATCCATCATACCAAATTGCAGTAACTTTTCAACAAGAAAGAGAAGAGAGAGCTTGCAGAAAAGTACGGGAACGGTTTTGTTGCAACTTCTACCTCTCTCACTGCAGAAGTTCTGCCTGAGAGAAAAGTTACTTTTGTTGCAGAAAAGTACGGGAACGCTCTGCTGCCGTTTTTGTGCAGAATTGCAGAATTCTGCAGTACGGGAATAGACCTAATCTTAGACCCCATGTAGATCTAATCGTCTTACGATTTAGACCTGCATCGGCCCTACATTTCTAATTGGAAGAGAAACATGATCAACGTCCATGGCTGATCAACGTCAACTAGAAACGGCTTTACTTTGAAAAATTCAAATGTTTTTACAGTTTTGAACAAAAAACTTTGATAATTTCGTGATTAAATCGTTCAACTTTAAACAATTCGCATAGTAAGATAAAAACAGAGTTGTTTTACGTACAGCTAACTTAACTTCCCAACAGTTTAACTCTTCCGATCCAGCCATGGAGTTCTGCTCGATTTGCACCGCTTCGTTTGACGCCGGAGATCGGCTCATCCGGTGCAGTGGCCAGAGTTGCGATCTGGTTTTCCATCAACGGTGCGTCCATCTGACCGAGATCCACATGCGCGCCTGGCTTGACGATAACGTGGGATTGTTTTGGTGCACACAGTAGCAGAGGGAGAGGAAGGAGAACCGTCGGCGGCCAAGAGAAGCAGGATGGATCTGTCACCTCGGTTGCCACCGGAGGTTTGGACGATGATCTTCCAGCACCTGGATTCGCGTTGGCTGGCACGGGTGCGGTTGGTGTGCCGCGACTGGAACGAACTGGTCACCACCCAGTCGGAACTGATGGATCGATTCTTGCTCAAACTGGGAACAGCACAGTTTGTCGATAATCTGGAGGAGTTACGGCACCTTCTGGCGTTAGGGGAAGGATACACCCGAGCCGAAATCAACTGCAAGGACAGGCCAAGGGTCGCTTGGTTTGCAGCCCTTGGACAATCCTTGACCACGCTTACCTGTAGGTTGATAAATTTCGGATTTCTCTATGAACTGCTCAGAGCTTTTCCGAACCTAAAACGACTTACGCTTACGGATTGTTTCGAATATGGAAAGGTCGTCAAGCCAAATTACGAGCTGAACAAACTGGAGGAACTAACCATAAAAGAAATCAGAAACAAGAAGAACGGAGGGTCGATTTTTTCCACACTTAAGCACATTTGTCCACGGATCAAGGTTCTTAAATTTGGCGAAAACTTCATCATCCCGGTACGAGAATCGAACTCACGACCTCTGGATTGGAAACCCAGCACGCCGCTAATCGAAACCCATCCCCTACCGGTCAGTATTCCCAGTGAGTAGAATTACTCTTTGAAGGGATCTGACTTTGCCGAGCCAGACAGGAATCGAACCCATCACCTTCCGCTTACAAGGCGAAACGCGTAACCTCACGGCCACGGAAGCTCGGCGAAGATTACAATGAGGGCTATAACGAACTCTTCAATTACATTCATTCATATGTGCTAGCGGTTGCAAAAACATTGCAAGGAATCAAAATAACTACTCCGCTGTTTGGACTAATAAACGAGCTAGTCACGATGAATGATTTGCACCTTAAAAGACTGACCATCGACTGCAGCGAAGAAGATCTGCTGCGCTTGATTCGGAGGCAGCCGACCCTGGAGCGACTTCACTTCCTTGGACAGTTGTCCAATGTGACGGTTAGTTGAATCGAACTATTTGTTTTTACTTTGATTATTAATGTGCATTTTTTTACAGGTGTTTGAAGAGATTTTCCAAATTTTGCCGAATGTGAAAAGAAGCAAATTGGCAAATGTGAATCTGAAGCAAGATCCGAGGTCGAACCGGCAGAACAACTTCGCTCGTGCTTAATTTATCAGAGTTCGGCACGTTGGCTCCTCTGACTGTGTTTCCGGCCTAGCCTGCTGCTTGAGTTCCAGTTTGCAGAGTTTGGAACTATCCGGTGCTTACCTGCCAAGCGATGGCCTCATCAGCCTCCCCCAAATCGCCACCCGGATCAAAAGTGTGAGCCTCTCTGGTTGCAAGGTCGAGCGTTTGTCGGCTTTGTTTGCGTTTATTCAGCAGTCGCAATCGTTGATCTCGTTCGAATTGAACTGGCTTCGTGTCAAAATGGTGTGCCAGACCGACATGCCAGACGCCGCCAGCGGACATTCAGGAATTCGTCATTTGAAGTATCACGACCAATCAAAGGATATTCTGCGCGCACTTTTCGAGCTCTGTCCCGCTGTGGAAACGTTGGACATTGTGCATGACCTCGTAAAAAAAGACATGGTTAAGATGGGACAGCGGTGGAAGCGGCTACGCTCGTTAAAACTGGACGGCTACAGCGGACCTGGACATAGATTATCCATTGAGTGTCTGCGTCCGATTCCGACTAGTTTCGAAAGGCTGACCAAACTACATATCAAGGCCTGTGTAATTCCTCAAGAAGAGGTTGAGGACGCTCTTCAAGGTCTACGGAAGGAGGTCGATTTTTCAATCCAGTATACCGTACACGTGCCGCCACGTCGACGCATGGACCTTCAATATCTGTAGTCGCTGTTGCCTGAATCTCGCTGAACTATGATTCGCTTGCGTACATTTGAAAAATAAAAAAGGCACGAATAATATAGTTGTAGTGAAGTGTTTTATAAGACTTGAAAAGAAAAAATCCATTTTTGATTACTTTTTTTGATTTATCAGAGGTGCCTCAAAACGATGAAAGTGTTCAAATGGGCACAGCCCTGCAGTTCAACATCACTTACACACAGAGAGAAATGACAGCCCTACCACCTTTCAAAACCATAGGGCTTTTGTTAATTTGATTTGGTTAACCGCGGTGGATTTTCTTGAAATAATTCGAACTGTCAAAAATCCACCAAAGCATCTACCGGTGGATACTTTTCTACCACAGATTTTTGTGCGATCAATGTGGTAGATGCTTTGGTGGATTTTTGACAGTTCGAATTATTTCAAGAAATTCAACCGCGGTTAACCAAATCAAATTAACAAAAGCCCTCATAGTTTAATAAACATCATTCTCGTTGACTCGAAACGACACGCACGTTTTTTCTTTCGCTCTCCCTCGGGCGTTTCGCATCTGGCGCGCCTCTTGCACGTAAACAAAAAGACCCGGCTTTTTGAGGTTATGCAAAAAATTCCCTTTTTTTGTAGGTACAAAAACTTTTTCTTGGCATAACTTTAAAAGTACTTCACTAAACAGAATAAAATTTAATAGGGTCTTAGGGGACCCCAAAACGAACAGAATAAGGCGGATCCGGCCAAAATCGGTTCAGCCAGTTCTGAGAAAACCGTGTGGAAAAAAAATCATGCCTACACACATCCCCACAGACATTTGTTTGATTCTGAGTCGATAGGTATACGTGAAGGTATATCTAGAAGGTATATTTAAGAAGTTCAATTTTCGAGTGATTTTATAGTCTTGCCTCAGTGAGGTGAGGAAGGCAAAAATCACCAAAAAAATTTTTACCGTGTTGTCGCAGATAGGGCGGGCAATGATGGTAGAATTTAAAGAATGCGTAAATGAGCACAAAATGTTGCAGAGATATTGCCTATGACCATTCAAAATGTTAGTGCCGCAATTCGAATGTTTCTTGATTCTCCGTTAGACAACGGAGATGCACACGAAGCGAGAGCAACCTCGTGTGCAATGAAATGAGCCTGCTCCGCGGGTGCAACTGTATAAGTGTGAGCGCGTCGTCTGGGTAGATTGAAGTGTGCGCAACGCGCACGTTGCACCCTTACCAAAAATCATGACTTTTTGAGTTCCAAATCCCACTTTTCATACGATTTTTTCAGTTCAACCCATATAACCATTTTTATGGTTGTAGTACCTGAACTCATAAAATCGTATGAAAAGTGGGATTTGGAACTCAAAAAATCATGATTTTTGGTAAGGGTGTGGTAGATGAAAGAGAGAGAGCGAAAACGAACGTAGACGCGGATGTGTCGTGAGAGTGTAGCAGATGAACTTCGGGATGAACTCGCGCGGCGTGGTTGAGGGAAATTGAGAGAGTTACGCGTGTGTTTGTTCGCTTGTGGACCGATTGTGTCGGGACCGTCGGGACTGGCCTTCGGGCAGCGTTGCCACATGTACAGATATTTTTGGCACAGACCAAACACTCAAACTAATTATTTTTACAGTTAAAATACACTTGAGTAGTTTTTGTAAACTGCACTAAAAAGATAAACATTTTTTGCATCTTTTTACTTGTTTAGTTTTTGATAAAAATGTTTTTCTTTGAAGTTATACTTGATTGAGTGTTTGGTCTGTGCCAAAAATATCTGTACGTGTGGCAACGCTGCCTTCGGGTTTCGGGATTCAGAAGAGTTCTTCAGTCTGGCGTTTAATCCTGAAGCGAGCGGTTGAGTTTTATGTGGTGGGTGGTGGGACCATAAAACAAAACGAAGGTTCGCTCCCGCGTGTGGCAGAATGTAGCCAGAGTTACGACACGTGTATCATTTTTTTTCCAGTGTAGTCCATATCCATACCTACAACTTTGCCGAAGGCACAAATCGATCAAAAATTCCTTCAAAAGATACAGATTTTTGAATTTTCATACATCATTTTTGTATGGCCAGCTGCCAAATTTGTATGGAAAATTATATGGACAAACTAATGATGCAAAATGGCTTCTTTGGGCATACCGAAGGCACCAAAAAAGTTTCAGTTGCATTAAAAAATACAAAAAATAAAATTTAAGAAAAAAGACCGATTTCGTAGAGAATTGCTCGAAACTGCGTTTTGTTCAACGTTGTTATTTATGGTTTCGTTTGAGCAACCTGCCAAAAATTTATGGACTTTCGTAATTTTTGTTCTCGTAGATCAAACTTACTTTTTGCCCAGGTATTTAAAAACGTGGGTTTTATAGAAAACCTAGATGTATGGGTACCAAAAGTTCGGAAATTTTATGCCCTTTCCGATGCCACATAGGTTGACTTGTGAATTGTGGAACGGTTCGGATGCCGACGGATTTTCCGACGACGTTTCAATCATTCATTCATTTATATCCCAGTGTGGATCAAAGCATTTTTTGGATATTTAAATTTAAATTGATATATTTTGGGTTTGATTTTAGTTTAAATTTGTTTTAATTATTTTCAACATTTGTATTGAGAGAAATTTAAATAACAATAGTTATAAATATGTGGAACGCGCAATGGACGCAAAAATTAGAAATGTCAAATAAGTATTCAGTGCTAGATTCAGTGCCCTTTTTCCCGCATAGTTGCTAAACGAAGAAGAAATTTAAACCTTTAAGGCTAGTATGCAGATCGGAAGGAAAGGGGTCAAGAAACAGCTTTACGAACAGCAGAACAAAGGAGAGGGAGCGATTTCTTGGGGCTTTCCTTCCGATCCGCGTACTAGCCTTTAAGCGGTATACGCACTTCGGAAGGAATCGGTCAAGAAAAAAATCAAATGGGCAGCAGTGACAGCGCAAGCAAGTCAGAGAGGGTGAAGAAAAGCCCCAAGAAAACGCTCTCTCTCCTTTGTTCTGCTGTTCGTAAAGCTGTTCTTGACCCCTTTCCTTCCGATCTGCATACTAGCCTTTAGAAAGATTCTACAACGGAATCTTTTAGGAAACCTTTATACAACGCTATTTTATCATTTTGCATGCCTTTAAAAATAAATTGTGATATCACATTTCTTCATAATAATAAATGATAATCATTATTTTTATTTTCTTTATTAAAAAAAAAACTTGTTCGTCACGTTTTTTCTATAATTTTTTTTGAGGACTTGACATGATGATTCCTAAGTGGGCCGAATTGCATAGTAAATTCAAAACCAGCCCGCGGGCCGCACAGAAGACCTCGGTGGTCGCCAGGGTAGGTAAACCATCACCATCGCACTATCATTGATGCATATTTCGGTGCGTTCCTCGTCTCTTAAAACTTCTCTTCTCTTTCGCAGCCGAGTGATGGTCGGCTTGCTATCGCGAATATCGGAAGCCCATCACATCGACGAGAAATACCCTATCGCTGGCTCGGATGGAACTATCGTTCCAACCGGAGAGACACGCACACGAAATTGCTGTATACATACACTGGAGCTCACGCACACAAATGAACTCATTTCTACAGGGCTTACGGGCGAGAGAATTTCACGATTGCTCTTTCTCTTGCTTTTGAGCGAGGGGACTGGCTGTGTGAGAGATTTTTTTCCGTCTTACGCATCGGTATGTTCGTTGCTCGCTATTTCATCGGCGTCGTTTTCGCTTCGCTCTCTTGATGCAGTTTTGGGAGAACGCCGAAAATTTGATGATTTGAGCGAGGAACGATATCTAAAAGCCCTCGGCCATCGGCGAGGAAATGAGAAAATACCAACCCTGGTGGTCGCGAACAATCATTTCATTGGGTACTGGTTAAAGTTTGGAAGATGGCCAAAGTCTGAAATAGTAAACTAATTTTAAATAAAGGAATAACTCAATTAGAGAAATAAAACTTACCAACTTCACGAAGATCTTTAATGCCGCATGTTAAAAAATGACAACTGTTTTTTACACAAAATTGAAAGAATGGCTTTTCAAAAATCTGTGTATTTTTTTACACAGATCTGTGTAAATAAATGCCCTGTAAAAAGTTTGTCAGTTCTCAATCTGAGCAATCAGCCAACGAAATCGGGTGTCTTCTAAAACGACCGACCAGTAAACCTACTAAGTTGGCATGCGTCGATGATAACATCTCAGTCGATCTATTAATCGACATATTAAATTGGCCTTAGTCGGGCATGCACGGAAACATGCTAAATTGGTCAAAGAATCGGTCAATGAAATACGTTTTAGTGTTGTTTACGAAATGGACTTAGGTAAATTATTGTCTGCGGAAATTTGAACAGGAATTCCTGCATTTTTTTATGATGTAAGAAAAAACAGCTTGTACATAGTTTGGTAAGTGTTTTTTAATTGTTTCAATAGTAACTTTAAAGAAAAATAGTGAAGTTTGTTGTTTCAAAGTAAAATTTAAATGTTTTGAAGGTGGTGAACCAAAGTTTTGAGGTAGCGGTCCCAGCAGAAGACCCGGCGCTTCATTTGACCAGCGTTGTTTTTTTCTTGATCTTTTGAGGTAAGTTTTATCATGAAATATCCAATAAATTTTGATTACAGAACATTTGGAACTTTGTCCGGAGGTTCTAAAAAATAAACAATAATTTCCAGTTCGTAATTTTATTTGTAGGTGACTGAACTAGCTGCCGAAATGTTGTAGGTATGTAGGTATGTCTTTTTAGCAGTTAATTCATCAGCCAGTTGGGATCAGTCATTGGGATGCAGGTTCCCGGATTTCTCCAGGGAAAGTGATTTTAATCTACCTACAAATCGGCCAACTTCGTATGGTCGAGTTGGCTGATTGCGAATACCGATTAGTCGGCTTACGCCTGGGTTAAATTTCCATAAGCGTATGTTGCAACATTGACCGATTAGTCGGCTATTTCGTAGGGTGTTTTTTCTACAGGGTGACCCAGATTCTGAAAGCTAGAACTGAACAACATTCTGTGTAATTTTTTTTACACAGACCTGTGTTATCTGGGGGCAGCGAATGACCGAAAGGTTAAAACTGCCGGAAATAAATCAATTAACAACAACAACTGTGTTATCTGGATTTTGCATGTGGGAAGTGTCGCAGATAGAGTGGGTATTTAGAAAAGAATTTAAGAATTCGTATACGAGCGCAAAATGTTTAGATAAATTGCCTGTGACCATATGAAATGTCAGTGCCGAAATGCGAATGTTTCTCGATTCTCAGATAGACAACGAAATTGCACGCGAAGTGGGAGCAACCTCGTGTGCAAAGAAATGAGTCTGCTCCACGCGTGTGACTGTATGGGTGCGATAGCGTCGATGTCTGCGCAACGCGCTCATTGGAGACGAAGAGAGAGTGTAAACGAACGAATACAACGATCGCTGTGGATGCGGTGTGCAGGGATGGTATTTTCTCGTTTCCTCGCCGATGGCGAGGGCTTTTAGATATCGTCCCTCGCTCAAATCATCAAATTTTCGGCGTTCTCCCAAAACTGCATCAAAAGAGCGAAGCGAAAACAACGCCGATGAAATAGCGAGCAACGAACAAACCGATGCGTAAGACGGAAAAAAATCTCTCACACAGCCAGTCCCCTCGCTCAAAAAGCAAGAGAAAGAGCAATCGTGAAATTCTCTCGCCCGTAAGCCCTGTAGAAATGCGTTCATTTGTGTGCGTGAGTTCTAGTGTATACAGCAATTTCGTGTGCGTGTTTCTCCGGTTGGAACGATAATCGGAGCCAGCGATAGTGTAGGGGAAAGTGGGGCAAGTGTAACAAGCTAAGGAAATGCTCGTTATAACCCATTAAAAAATTGAAAAATCTGTCGGATTTTATTATAATCATTTTTTTCTAGGTCTTGACTAAGACTTTGTAAGAAACAGTTTTTAAAAAATCCAGTTTTTTAATGTAAAAATTGATTTTAAAATTTTTGATTTTCCGTACGGTCTACTCAACTAGTGGGGCAAGACGAACAACCCGTTGGGGCAAGAGGAACAATGCATGAAAAAACATGTTAATTTACTAACAATTGAACTGTTATCACTTAGATACATCAGATTAGAATGTATTTGAAAGCTTTCTTCTATTTTTAAATCAAATAATAATATTTTACTAAGAATTTTATCGTTTTTACGAAAAAAAAATACTTAGATGATAAATAGTAAATTTTCATAATATCACTTTATTTTTTATGGACATTTTTTCAACAATTGTTTATCAGTTTTTTAGCACTATCAAGTATTTATTTCCCAATAAAATATGTTGTTGCAGCAATTCGTATTTTTTTCCATACTAAAAATCCATATGGTACACTTGCCCCACCTGAACAAGATTTTTAAAAGTTCTCAACAAAAATAACCAAAAGTTAAATCATACTTCGTAATAGGTGCATGTCATTGGTAGGGACACTACTGATCTAGGAAAAATAGCATTTTGATAAAATGAGCCTTAAAACAAACCCTAAGCCTTATTTTGCACTTTCCAAATATTATAAGAAAACAAAGGTTTTGAAAAAACTTCACTAAATCTTATGCCCCGTGGCGTTTACGTCGTTTTGGCGGTTATGTGGTAGTAGAATCAGCTATTTGCATTGCTAGCAACAATCCCTCATACTGGAAATAATCAAAATTGTAAAAATTACTGCCGTACGAGCAATTGTTCCTCTTGCCCCATATGGTTGTCTTGCCCCACCTTCCCCTATTTCTCGTCGATGTGATGGGCTTTCGGTATTCGCGATAGCAAGCCGAAAATCACTCGGCTGCGAAAGAGAAGAGAAATTTTAAGAGACGAGGAACGCACTGAAATATGCATCAATGATAGTGCGATGGTGATGGTTTACCTACCCTGGCGGTGTGAGAGCGCATGATGAGCTTCGGGTTGGAAACGCGCGACGTGGTTGAGGAAAACGATAGAGTCTCGTGTGTATTTGTGCGCTTTGGAACGATTGTGTCGGGAGAGGCCTTTGGGTATTGGAATTCAGAAACGATTTTTCAGTCTAGTGTTTAATGCAGAAGCGAGCGGAAGTGTTTTATGTGGTGGGTGGTGGGACTATAAAACGAAAAGAAGGTTTGCTTCCGAATGCGGTAAAAAAAGGAAATTTAGGCCAGAGTTATGACAGGAAGGTATCGAAAAATTAAAAACAGAGATGTGAGCCTGTAACATGATGTGAAAGTTTCCTAGCAGTTTCACAGCAGCTTGACAGAAAATTTAACTTTGCACTTTTAATTTCTCGATTTTGTCTGCACTTTCCTAGACGACCAAAGACAAAGGTTTTGCAGTTAGCTCAAACGGCGCAAAAGCATCTTCCGATTCTCCCGCCTACCCCTGCCAACAGGGCTCTTCCGACGCCGCAGACCGCAACGTATTACCGGAACTGCCAGAGTACCAGAACCAGATATGGAAAATGTTGAAACCATAAATCTGAAAGAACTTCCCGCGGAAAATGTTGACAAGCTCGAGGTCTGCATCAAGCACTGCGACGAGTAAGGAATCTACTTTGACTGCCCATAAATATCCCATTTGCATTTTCAATACATTTTTATTTTTTTGCAGGGTCCATTGCGGAGATTTCTTGAAGCTTGCGCAACATTTACCACCAAATGAAAGCGAACACGTGTTAGGTTTGTCGGCGAGAGAGGGTTTCTGTTATTTGAGACCGTATATGAATGATTGGGCGGAAGGACTCACACGGAACGGCAGGATTGGCATTTTTCCAATAAAAATGGCCATCCTTTGCAAAGAGCAGCATCATAACATCAAATTCCTCAAAGGGTTATGCAACATCAAATAGCAGAAGTGCTGTCAGGCACACCAAACATTTCCGGAAAAGTCATGCCAGAATCTCATGTGTTGCGAAAAATGCAACTCGACGTTCGTAAACTACGAATCAGTTTTAAAACACTAGTGTAAACGCCTGAAAGTAGAAGAATACCAAAATACACGCTTAATTATGGAGTTGTCATTCCGGGGCCTGCCGAAAAACAACCAAAGGTCGATAATCGTGTCATCACTTCAACTTGCTTTGGAAAAGGAACGGGAACAACAACAAGAAGAGGAGCAAATACTAGAAGAGGAGCAACTACAAGAAGATGAGCAATTAGAAGCAGAAGTCTTGCCTGATCTGGGTGAAGCATTGAACCATCCAGTGATTATTATAGAGTACGTTGACAACGATACTGACGCTGACATCCTCGATTATCAGCTCGCCGAACCCAACAACCTGGATGAGCTGAACCAGCAACGGCAGCAGCACGAAGCTTCTCGCCTGGCAGAATCGAAGGTAATATGCTTGGAAGACGATATTCGAAGAAAAACGACAACTGGTAGTATCAAGTGGTTAAGAAGCGAAAAAAAAATCACCAGATCACAGACGGGATCACAGCTTCCCTCGATAAAGCAAATGGCCTATCGAACACTGCTCAGCGATGTTCACCAAGAAGAGAGCGACCAAGATCAATGTTAATAAATAACATAAAACGAAACTATTTATTTTTCTTTTTAGTTAAAGGAGAGGCAGCTCACGAAGGCCAATGAGGGAATGTTGAAGTTACAGGTATGCAACCACGTGGGTTTTTTTTTTTAAATTTGAAACACCCACCCTCCCTCCCCTCCACGTCGTGGAAAATTTCCATACAAAACAATTTGTTTTTGTTTTGCTGTGGGATTTTAAATTCACTTCATTAATTAAAAATACTTTAACTCGGCATGTATTATTAACTAAAACGTTACTGATTCGAATAGGTTGAAAAAATAACGCTCGAAATTATAACCAAAGACGTAATTGGGCAGTTAAAATCGTCATCATCCTTCCCCAACACGGCGGCCATGTCCGACACGCAGATGGTGTCCGACGTTGCTGGATGTGCGTTGACCCATGTGGAAGAGGAGCGCGTGTCCGCCGAGGATGTTCTGTTCATTCAGCTGCTCGAGGACGAAAGCTTCAACGCGGAGGAACTCGCCGGACCGGACGAGATGAGTCCGGCCGTAGTCGGGCTGATGCCGGTGAATCGTGGTGACAAACAATCCGCGAAGGTAACTTCTTCATGTAATTCTGGCTGACTAGGCGAGGTTCTCTAACGTAATTTTTTTTTACTCCAAGGATAAGCCGTGCATTGTGCTTTTGACGAATTGCATGGACAGTCGATACGTGTGCAGAACCTGTGGATGTTTGTTCGGTTCATTCAAACTCCTGCTAAACCATCGTTCGACTGTTCATGCAAATAGTCAACGAAAGTACAAGTGCCAACAATGCGAAATGCGGTTTAGCTCATCAAAAGCACTTCAGGCACACTCGCGCACACACAATGGACTAATGCCATTTAGGTGAAGCGTGTGCGGCAAGCATTTCTGAGAGAGCTGAGAGACGATCCAGGAACCGGCACGAGTACGAGCACGCTGGACCAAACTTCGAGTGTCCGCGCTGCAGGAAAAAAATCATGCAAAAACATTATATGGTCCGTCACAGCAAGCTCTGTGACAAAAACGCAGTATAAAAGCAGGCCCGTCGTCACATCCCGGTGGAGATCACAGCAATCTCCAGCAACAACAACCTGCACACGATTAACAAAACCAAAAAAACTAAAATCGAAAAATCTCAACAGCTAAAGAACGGAAGTAGCCAGCACTTTGATCGCCGAACCAGAGTCGCAAGAAGAAAGTGTCCAAATACTCGTCGTCGTCGAAGAAAGCATCGCAAGGAAAGTGTGGTTGTGCCGGAAGTGGAACCGGAGTTGAAGGAGTCCAGTGCAGCAGCAGCAGAGCAAGAACCTGGCGCTGCGAAAGCAGCAATAACAACAGCAAGTTGCGCAGGCCGCCGTAACTCCGTGGGTTAACAAGCCCTTGGACAACAGCTGATCGCACCGGGGCCTTTACTGGTTCCTGCTGACGTCGGCCAACCTTTCCAAGGCGGAGTGGGGCGTGTACAATAAGTCGGCAAAGTTTGAGGCGCCGCTGCGGATCAACAGCTACGAAAAGGGCGTGCTGTTTCTGTAAAAGTTTGTGGTAGATTTCCAAGTGAAGTTTAATTTGCAGCTTTTTCAGATTGACGAAAACTTCTTCCCGATGGAATCGAAGGGTAGTGAAGCATCCCGCGTTCCCGATGCCGTACGATGTGCCAATCATTCCGTACGCCCCGGAGGATTCGCCGTTGCTCGACCCGACCGAGTCAGTCCGTTGGTGATCGCGATCGCAGCTGGTGTGTGGTCTTCGGCAAAGGTCCAGTAGGATCACGACATCATTTTACAATTTGTAGCACTAATTTTCTTCACCGATAATGAAAGAAATCGTGGAAAACACCTTGAAGAATCCGGAAAAACTCCGCACCTCTTGAAATTT
Organism: Culex quinquefasciatus; assembly: GCF_015732765.1. Taxonomy (NCBI): domain Eukaryota; kingdom Metazoa; phylum Arthropoda; class Insecta; order Diptera; family Culicidae; genus Culex; species Culex quinquefasciatus. Next base: position 109,692,551 of record NC_051863.1, on the reverse strand, counting down.
TGTTATCGTAATTATTGAAAACTTGACAAAAAAATGTCAAAAGACGTTGGTCTGCTAACTGTTTTCATTGCAGAAAATCCCTCTGCTCAACCCTGCTCTTTATTTCTATTTTACTTGCCTTCTAATGAGCAAAGTGGCAGGTTGGTCGGATTTGTTCCGGAGAAAAACGCGTAGTTTATGAAAAATAAACTGGAGAACTTTATTGAACCGCGTGCTTTTGTAACGGATGACGCAACACACTTGTTGTTGTTGTTTTGCAGCTCTGACAGCTGCGCGTGAGGTCGAAAGGGGGTTCGGCCGACTAGATCGACTCGATGACGACTACAGAGTTGTTCACCTCAACACCTTCTTCGTCGTCGCGTTGCCTTCACATCCTTCGATGATGATGATGATGGTGATGGCAATGATGATGATGATTGGTCTCTGAATTTGCTGAAGAGATCTCATGAGAGAAAGAATTCTAAGAAAGATGTGTTGTTACAGGCGCTCCCAAAGGTTGCTGCGTTACACAATTGATTGATAATTTTTTTTAAATGAATTGAATTTCATCCTTTGTTTGGATACGTTAAATGAATTGGCGGGATTTATTTTAATCACAATGTGTAATTTTAAACACTAAACAAATCAATATAGTTAATTCTGCGGAAAAAAAATATGCCATTTCTAATTTAAAGAACTATTTCAAAGTAATTAAACACAATTTCTAAATAAATTAAAATAAACCTCGATTTTCCGAAGTTCTGATTATCCGAAAGTTTATTTGGTTCTTCGGATAATCGAATCATGACCAAAACAATTTTTTTTACGTTAAACATCGAATTCAAGTTCTGCGACCCTAATTTAGTCATTGAGGTCCCCTGCCCAAGTGAGCAGTTGGTGAGCGCAAGTCAGACTCTGGTGAGCGAATCGCGGGAGAGTGCACGTCATTTTTTCATTGGTGACCACTGGTGTAAAGTCTCTATAATACAACAAAAAAATCAAACCCCAAACTCACATGATACCAAAAAATAAAGGATTTATCCGTTTGGGAGCGTTGCAGTTATTTTAACTTGGATCCGGTCACAGGAGTCAGGGCCACGGGAATTTCGAAGAATGTTGTCTGAACTAGCAGTTGTTTATTTAAATTTTTATTTTATCTAAATATTTTAAATTGCTTTTCAATTTTTCATCCGTACTGCATTGCACGACATGTTTCTGCGTTACTTTACATCCTGAGTTGCAACGTAACAATCGACTCCCAATGTGACAATAATTAATTACTTTAATTAATTTATCTTCATACAAACACATTTCACCGTGCTCTTTATTTTATGTACACAGAACGTAGAACGTAGAAAATAAGTTACAATATTTACAGCTCAACAGGGAAGGAAAGATTTATCGTCGCTCCACAAATAAAATCATGAAATTGATTTATTTTTGATCCAACTAAACACCGTACTGCACATGCATTTATTTATTGCTATTGACTAGTATGAGTGAGCACGTTTTTTATTCAGTTGCAACTTGCTGAAGGGCGCAAATCTCCGTGACCCAGGCGGATTGGATCGTACGCCATCCTGGTTCGATCACTGCTCGATCATCGACGCATTAAAGTACGAGTTTTGCATCAGATACAGTTTATCGATGTGGGTTATGCTAGTTCCGGACAGCAGTCCGTTGATGTTGTTGTTGTTGTGATTTACTAAGCTGTTGTTGTTGGCACTGGCGTTGCTATTGCTGCTGTTATTGAGGGTGGTCTGCAGGTCCAGGTTCTGCAGCGACATGGTGTCCGAGGTGGCTTCGTCCAAATTGTCGAAGCTTTCGTCCAGCGAGATGTCGCTGCTGCACATGCTTGCGTCGGAGTTTTCGGCGAAATCTGGTATTTGGGAGAGAAATTCGTTATGGTTTTCCACTCTTCAAAAGCTTAAATGATTGAGACTTACCAGGAGAGTAGGGCAGATTGGGGTTCAGCGGTTGTCCCGACGATCCGTACGATCCTTCGACGCTCAGGTAGTGACCGTGGTCACTGCTAGGCGATTCCAGCTTGATTGACTTCTCATCCTTATCCGAGTGGTTCTTGTCCGCATCAGCGCTACTATTTTGGTTAGATTTGCTCTTTCGGGAGATTTTCTTCATTTTGGCGCGTTGATTTTGAAACCAAACCTGGACGACCCGCACCGACAGACCGGTGTCTTTTGCCAGTGCTTCCCGCACTTTCCGACATGGCTTTGGTGACACGTCGAACGAAGCTTTGAACTGGCGCCGCTGGGCCGACGTCAGTATGGTGCGAGGCCTTTTGGGACCTCTGCGACCATCTCGCGACCGCAATCCGTCCTCCATCAGGTAATCATCATCCCCGTACAGGTGGTGCGAGTGTATCGGATGCAAACTGCTGTACATGTCCTTTTCCAGATCGTGCTGGCAAATCAGCTTGCCGGACTTGAGCGAAAACGGTTCGCCCTTCTGCAGCGGCCTATTGCACGTGTAGCACAGGAAACAGTTCAGGTGGAACACGTGGTTTTTCGCGCGCATAACCATCTCGTTGGGCGCAATGCGTTCTCCGCAGCCGTAACATTCGCGGGACACTTTTTGCTGGTGTTGCTGGTTCTGCTGTTTCTGTTGCAGTTGAGAAAGCCCGTATATTCTGAAAGGAACGAAAAAAGATTTTGAGTACAAGGTACGCGCTGGTTGGACCGGTTTTGTTGGGACTGGACTATCGCGGCAAACATCTATTGATGTTCTGGCAGGTATGTTTGGCTGAGGCTTGTGGTTTGATTTTGGTGCGATAAGAAATGAGAAGCATTGCACTTTTGGAGGGAAACTAGCAAACTTGTTGGAGCCGAAACAGAAAAATGCCGATTTCGTTATTGAAACTTTCAGTAAAGTTTGCTTGAATCTTCTAAACATAGATTTTTTCTTTTCAATGCTGAACAAAACTCGCAAATATGTCATAATTCCTAGCATAATTCACTTAGTGCAATGTTGGATTTAAAGTACATATCTGAAATTCACAAAAATAAGCACAATGTAATCTAAAACAAATCTCAGGTGAACATTAATTCGCAAATGTGCTTTGCTTGATTTAAATAATAAAATAAAAATCTACCTAATGACTCGTCTTTTAATATTGTTTTACATTTTTGAAAGACAAACCAAACATTTGCTAAAAATAGCCATATTATAAATTATGTCATAATTTTGATAGATTGATTGAAAATTTTAACTTTCTCCAAATGCCTTCCAATTTGAATGTTCTAACTAGTTTTTAAAACAACGAATTAAAAAAGTGATTACTTAATCGGTACTTTCAATGAATTAAAAAAAATTCGGTCGAATATTTAAAAGGATATTTTGTTGTTCATTTTTTTTTAAAGCAAACATTAGTAAAAATGTTTGTCTCCATCCAGTCCAAAATTTTAACCACAAAATAGGGACAATCAGAGAGAAAATATGTCCATGAATTTTTAGGTAACACTCCAAGAGATGACCAGGATTTTTTAAAACCTACACATAAATGTCATATATGCATTTTTGTCACTTTTGTTGTTGATGCAGTTTGCTTCAAAATCAAGTGCTCCTTCAGAAAAAAACCATAAATATCCGGAAGCAAATCAGGGTTTTCGCGAAAACTTAACAAGAAGCCTTATGTGTAGAACAAACTTGCCTTGCGTTACTTCAGCTTGCTCAGAAAATGCGTGATAAATAATACAGTAATACAGTCACATAAAACAAATTAAGAGGGGTTCTTCTAGATTTGAATAAAAATGTGAATAGCTTTGAACACAAACTAATAAGAGATTAAAACAGTTTAAATTTTAATAAAATATTACATGAAAATATAAGACTTGCAACAAAAAACCTTTTCCTTAAAAGCAAAACGAATAATTGTGATTATTTTAAATTATGGAAACATTTTTCAGATTGAAAAAGACGCTCAAGCCACATCGTATATTAAGTGCCCTGACTTAAATTGCCATGGCATTGCTAGAAACGAATAATGGTCTCACGATTTAATAAACGCTTTATGAGCCCGTCCGCCAAAGGCGTGGTTAGAACCGCATAAAACTCGCCATATAAACCAAGCAAAACAATGTAAATGGGGAATTACAACTGACGTGAGCAGTACAGACTATTTACACTTCGGCTTTGGCCCATTTACATTGTGTTGCTTGAAATCATTCGCATTCGCGTAAACTACCAACGGAAGATTATGGTGTTTATTTTGCTCGCCTTTTTTTGACTCACGGAAAAAACGGTGGATTTCCACCCGTTTTCCTGGAGAGCGCGTGATGTGGTTTTCTTTGCCGTTTCTTGGAAAACTTCCAGAATGATGACGCCGTGGCGATGCGTTTCGATGATAATCATAATCCTTGTTAGGGAAACTTTTTCGTCTTGTTTTCTTACAGGAATTTTTTTTCTGGGAAAAGTTACGGAGCGAAGATTTAAAGAGGTTGTGGTGGATACTACACATGTATCATGATTAATTTATTCCAGGAAGAAACTCGTCTCACCACGACAACGGCGGGATATTATGAGAAAGGGAAAATCACTTAATTCCATTAAATTGTGTGCACAGCTTACCGGTAGTAATCGTCTTTGCAGTAGACTTTCGTGTTCTTGGTAAAGCAGGAATGGTTGAGCTGGATGTTGCAGATGCAGCAGAGCAGACACTGCTCGTGCCAGTACTGGTCGGGGGAAATCTTCATAAAGTAGCGGTCTTTGATTTTTTGGCCACACCCTTCGCAGATTTCCTGCATCTTTTCGCATTTGATGGTTCCGACAATGTCTGTAAGATATAGAGAAACAAAACATAATGAATCAATAACATCGTATAACGTTACGTGTACATACATGAGAAATCAATGTTGGCTACATCTTTTACAAATTTACAAAACATCTCTTAAAATTTATCGCATATTGGAAAAGTTTAACCAGATTCAAAAATATTTTACAGCGTTGATGTTTCCTTTTCAACAAAAATGAATTATTTCAAAATACAGTATGGCCCATAAAAAATGCGACATGTGCATTTTTTCACAGAAAAAATGGTGCCATTCTTAAATTTATTTAACAATCTGATTTTTTATGTGTTATGGTGTTAGTTTAGTATGTTTTGAAGATATCGTCATGATATTTTTTTGCAGTTCACCAAAACTGTGTACAGGCGGTCTACAATTATGAATGTGTTTTTGGAACAATATTTACCCTAATTAAAAATTTATATTTCAAAAACGAAACAGTTTAAAATATCCAACAATGTACCGAAAGCATCATTAGAAGTCCTTCTTAAATACGCCCAATCAAGAAAGTTTTTTAATTTTGTTAAAATTGGTAATTTGTGTGAAAAATGCCATTTTGGTTATTATTTTGTGTTATTCTGTCAAAATAAATCAATAACTTAAAATCGTTGTCGATGGCTCAAAAGCGTGCCCAGCGGCTTTATATTGTTAAAAGTCACATCAGAGCATCTGTTAGTATCAATTACCATCATTAGTAGCATTTGTTTTTTCGTTGAAACATTGCAGGCTCCAAAAATACCAAAAATTGATGCATTTCGGAATCGGGATATTTTTGAAAAGTTCACTATAACTACTATAACTGGTAAATAGAATGCGTGAAATTCGGTGGAACTAACTCTTACAACTCTCATAAACAGTAACCTTGAAGGCTGTATACTTTTTAGTCCATAAAAATACCATATTAGGCTATCCAGATCGACCAACATGAAAAAAGTATGTTTTTCTTTATATGGCCTGGGCGTAGAGCAAATTGGAAAATTATAAATTTCAATGAGCTGTCACTTATTTTATGATAAGGGAATGGTTTTAAAGGCATTGATTGTTTGTTTTGAACCTATTTAACATGTACACATGCTACATACATCATAAATAGTAAAAATAGTCCCGATTTACACCTATTAACAATGTCGCATTTTTTATGGGCCATACTGTAATGTGTTGATTTCATCATATGAAACTAACATAAATTTTAAAAATCCTTAAAGATGACAATGTTGTTTGATGCAAACATTTCTCTATAATGTCTTCAGGCATTAGACAAGTTTTTAGAAGAAAGGTAATACAATTTCGGAACTTCAAACATGATTTCTTTCAGCAGGACTGTTGAACTCTAAAGAATCTAATTCGATTGAACTAGTAATGTTTTAACCATCTCCTGACTACTTTTACATTTAGTAGATTTGTTTTGAGCATTTTTATATTTCATATTCAGTATTTTTATATGCACTTATAATGTTTAGTTAGATAAATTTTGGATAACTTTAACTTTTAAACCATTTCGTCATAAATTTTCCTTCAGTCTTTGGTGTTCTTTATTTTTTCGCTTCATCGTTTTATTTTGAAATAATAAAAGCCATGCAATCAAATTGTTAACTTGCAACAAATTGCTTTGAATCATAGTTCGGTGCATAACAAAAACCATGTTAACTAACTTTGGGTAGTTATACATATGGTAAAGTACTGCCTCCCATTTTATAATTTTATGATATGATTTTAATATTTTGAAAATATTTTTATTGGAAAGAATAGAATTTTTAAAAAATTTTCCCGCCATCTGGGACGAATTGAGACACATGGGGTGAATTGGCACAGCTGTTTAGCCTTCCCAAGTAACATTTTTTTCCAGGAGTCCTACAAGAGCTCTTCAAGATAGCTACAGCATAGCAGTTTGGACCGCGGTAGGATAAAACTCTCTTCAAGTACTCTTCCAAACTCCTGAAGAAGTTTTGAAGAGTATTTTATCCTACCGCGGTCCAAATTGCTATGCTGTAGCTATCTTGAAGAGCTCTTGTAGAACTCCTGGAAAAATGTTACTTGGTTGTTACTGCACAATATTGTAATATTTGTGAGTGGTTTCGGATAGAACAGACACAGATTAACAAAACTGGTGCATTGATTTCCAAATTTCAAGTTTTTAAGTGCTCAAAAACCTGCTGTCCCTGCAGTTCCGATTCACCCCAGATGACGGTACATTAAAAATTCAACTGCCGAGATATCGTCAGTTGAAAAATTGGGGGTTAAGGTAACAGGCAGCATTTTCTTAAAAGTATTTTTATTGTCTTCAAATCTGTCTTGCCTTCCTCACCTTACTGAGGAAAGGCTATAAAATCACTCGAAAAGCGAAATTCTTAATATGACCTCCTAGACCCACCTTCATGTATACATATCGACTCAGAATCAAATTCTGAGCAAATGTATGTGTGTGTGGTGGGATGTTGATCAAAAAAATTTGCACTGGATCCGGCTTGGGGTCCCATAAGTCGCTATTGAAAATTATAAAGTTTAGTTAAGTACTTCAAAAGTTATGCTAAAAAACAATTTTATCAATAGTCCGGAAGATTGTAAAAGGGTGGTTTTGTAAGAAACCCTGTCATATTATACAATTTAGAAAGGTATTGAAAAGACCTTTCCAACGAGTTCAAAAGATTGAAGATCTGACGATCAAAAGTTATAAGCACTTAAGTGTTATTTATGAACTTACAAGAGGCCGGATCCCATATATTTCGATCAAAAAGTTGTCCGAATCTATCATGCGACTTGTCGTTGGATAGGTTATCGAAAAACCTTTCCAATGAGTTCAATACACAGCAAAAAATAATGTAAATTTAGAAGGTTGAATATTACCTCTTTTCTGATGTAAATTTACCTCAATTTAGACTGAAAAAGTTACATTACACCAGAAAAGTGGTAAAATTGCACATTTCTCGAGGTAAAATTACACCTTTTTTCTGACATAAAAGATGTACTCCTTCCCAGATGTAATATTACCATGACTTTTTTTCTGTGTAGATTGCAGATCTGATAAGCCTATCAAAAGTTAGAAGCACATTAGTGCCCTGAATTATGAAGATCTGACTACCCAACACAGAAAAAAAATGATGGTAATATTCATCAGGAAATGGTGACAGATTTTGTGGCAAAATAAATGATAAATTTTACCCCAGAAAATGATGAATTTTCATCAGTTTTGATGAATATTCATCAGGTTCACATTTTTACACATTTTTTATGTAAAATTACACATTTCCAGAGGTAAAATTACACCTTTTTTCTGACATAAAAGATGTACCCCTTCCCAGATGTAATATTACCATGATTTTTTTTTGTGTAATAAATCAAGTTGATAGAACACTGAAAGGTCCGCCTTTTTGTATCTATTTTGGATAGCATTACCCTCTAAATGTGTGGAAGGCACCAACCACTTAAGGGTGGATTAAGTAACGTTTTTCATGAAAGTGCACTGTTTTTAGCTATAGGTTTGGTGATTTTTTTTTACATCAATGAAATGTAAAAAAACAACGAAAAAAGGCGTCCAATTCTCCACAATGACAGTCTTATCAGTCGTATATGTTTTGGCCACAAAGTTGAATGGTTGTGTTACCACATATTGAACATGCGGTGGCACCTGTTAAACTTTCACGGAATACAAATGAGCAAGTGGGTGGGTTCAAAGGGGTGGGAAAGGCGAACGGTTGATTTTTTTCCAAACACGTACAAACAATATGTTTTTGCGTTATGTTCAGGTCAATGAGAAAACAAATGATTATTCGGGAAATTTGAACTAAGGTGCAAACATTATAGATTTTTATGTTGGTTTTGAGCTTTGATTTGTCTGAGGCAATTTAAAAGCAATAACAAATATTCACTGTACATGGTGACCAAAAGTTTCATATTCTTCAAAAGTCCTCTAATATGCAAATGAATCAGCAAGAAACACTATCCCTTCTGAACCAAAGCGCTTCCAGTGTGCAAGCTTCTCTGTTTAAATATTTAAACCGAAAACACTCTCATTTCCTTTGACAAAAGGTTCTCGCCCACAAGGAAACATAAACCAAGGAGAGCTCACTCGCTAGCACGGAACCGGCGCCAATATCCCTTCCAAGCCAAATACAAACACGACCGAAGAGCGCACGGATCCTTGCCGTTGGGCGGAGCAATCTTGAATTTTAATCAGTTTGTCTTGCAAGCAATTCAAGAGTCGTCTCTCCGGGTGCAAGGAGAACATTTTAAACTTTAATCACTCCCCGTTTCGAGTGTCGTCTCTCGCGTTGTTCAAACATCAGCTGAGTCGGTCGGGTGCTCTGCTGGCGGTTATGTTTTTTCGTGGATCTAATATCCGCCAGGACAAATGAAATCCAAAGAGATGCTTGAATGGCGAAAGTTAGCATTTATAGAGCCAAGTGCCGCCGGTATTGAGTTGCATATCGATTTTTCGACCTGTTTGAAGTTTCAGCACTTGAGCAAATGTTTCCACGAAAAAAAACTAGGTATTGATCCACGTTATCTTTCATCTGAGGTACACTGCGTTCATATCTATTTGCCAACTTTATCACATGATTGCAGCACGCGGGAATCCAAACAGATGATGATATGTTCGAAGATAACGCGGCAGGAAAGGGGAAATTAATTATGATTTATGGCCTTTTTCGATTGCGTTTATATTATATAGGAAAATTTGGCTTCTGTTCAGAGATTACCAAGCAACAGGTAAATTTCGCTATAAGGGAAGTTTTCTAATAGAAAAAAAAACAATTTTATTTAGTTATATTGCTACACTAAAGGAATGTTTTCTTATTGTTTGGAAAAATTCATGAAATTGTTATATCACAAGTTTGAAATATGATAAGGCTGTTGCAAATATTTTTAAAAGCTTTTGTCTCCAAAAATCGGCCCGAAAATCAGGGGACAAACATGTTTTTTTTTCAAAACTTTAACGAAATTTTGAGTGCAATCAGCTGGAAATATATTAAAATGCATTCCCCTATGTTTATAAACTTTTTAAACATGTTTAAGTATGTTTCAAAATATTTTCCATTTTAGTGTATTTCCGTATTTTTTGCACAAACAGTATTTTTTAGTCAAAACTTTTTTTAACGAATGATTGTAAACCAACTGTACTAGTGTATAATGCAATTTCCAACAACTATTTTAAAGAACTGTTGAAATTGGGTACTAAAGCCCTATGTCAATTTTTATGTACAACGGTAAAAAACACGATTAAAAACCATTTATGATCACTTTTTTCATTTTAAAGCAAAATTTTTTTTTGACAAGACAACATTTTTTCGATGGATCAACTATGGTCCCCTTGGAACGAACTGTCAAGTAGGAGCTTTCCTGTCAAGAAGGATCGCGAGGTTAATTTTTCAATATTGATTTAAAAATCCATTTTAAACTCTTTGTGGTCGTACAAAGGGTCATTGTACAATTACAATTGTACTCAGAAAAATAAGCTATATCGCTGGAAACAATAATATCAGCAATCTAAGCTTCATTTTAGGACCCAATTCTGCCTAAATTACAAGCCAATATTAATATTTTTTATTTCACTCTCATGTGCTCATAATTATTGAAAGGGTTGTCAAGTTATAAGACTTTTACGACCTATTGGAACTATATAGTGTTCATAATGTGTCATGTGTGGGACAAACTTGAATGTATTTTGCTGTTTTTGCGTATGGAAAAATTATGCGAACATGGACAGGATAGACCTTAACAAAAAGTGAACTGGCAAGAATCTGATTAGAAGATTTTTTATTTATTTTGACAATGTTTTTTTAATTGAATTTCAGCAAAAAATACTAACATAAGCATTGTATGAAGAAGAAGTGCGACGCGTGGAAATGCATTAATTAAACAGAAAGAATAGTTTTGATTTCTGTTGAAAGCATCTTGTAGGGAACATCCTAATCTTTCACATAAAGTTTTAATTTATCAAATTGGTTAAAATTTATATTTTCAAAATATCAAAAATTTGCATCAAAACAAATGTTTTTCGAAATAAAAATAATTAACTAGTTACTTTTTATTCGAAATGATTTTACACGTTTAACAAATCTGAATCGATCCTTATTATCAACGAAAATATATCACAATATCTTGTTTAAAGTTTTAGTAATCCACAACATGTGTCACAAATCATTGAAACTTGGTCGAATTTTAATTTGAAAAGTGCAAATGTTTCGCAAACATATAAAGTTAATTTAGATAACTCAATTATAATCCAATGCAATGGTAAATATAATATATATTTATTTCAGTAAGCTTGCATTTGAACCTCATACACCAACAACATAAATAATATACAAAACCCCATAAACGAGTATATAAAGTCCGTTGTCCATAAGTCCAAGTACGATTAAGTAGCACTTTTAAAGCACACTCACTACACTACACTCAGCACCCTTTCGTTACCTGTACGTTCGTTGCTACCGTCTGCTGCCGGATTATCCCGCAGCAAATTAGTCTCCTCCGCCGACGTTGGCTGACCCTGTTGTTGTGGTTGCGGTATTCCTGTAGTGAGGTTCAGGTTGTGGTAAAATTCCAACATTCTGGCGACACTTTTGGCTATCCTTTTGCGCTCCCCAGACGATTTCGACGACACACTAATTAACACTTTTGCAACACTGGCTTCGACCATTAGCACATGTTTGTCTCAACTTTATCCCAACTGTGGTGTTTAAAAGGTAGGTAATGGGGGAAACTCGGAAGATCGCAAACTAGCAATAACAAACTGCGCTACCGAACGAACGCAAGAGAGCACGCAAAAACCACGTCCGATCGCGACGACGTCCTCCGATAAAATGCCAGCTATGTGCACCATGGTGAGACTGAAGAGCCCGTCCCCGTCCGGCGGCAGATCCATGGAAGAACCGAAATAAAAACGAAAGAATAATCAAAAGAAGGGAATGGATATGTGTGTGGAATCGAAAAATGTCAACAGCAACGTGCCCACGGCCACGGAGTAGGGGAAGAAACATCTGTACCGATTCCCTGGCGGTGCTATCTGGCCGGAGGGTGCCGCCATTAAAGAGGAGGGAAAATCCGAGGGGAGTGAGAGAGGACAGAGTCAGACTCGGAAAAAGGCGCGCAATCTGTTACGGCCACACACATGTGAAGCACGACGATCGATACCGATTCCAAGCATTCCTGCGACAGCCAGGCTGTGGAAAAACTGGGAAATCGATAAGGATGACACCCTCCCACCCTTGACACGTGCTTTTTTGCGCGAAATGAGGAGAAGTCGTCCTATTTCCTGGCGGTTGCCTAGAGGAGCGCATGCTCAAACGATTAACATCGCAGCAATAAGGTGAAGGCGCCAAGGATACTGTTTTCAACAGAGAAAGAGAGAATCGTCTAAAGAGAGGAAACGAAATACAAGAGAACGAACAAGTAAGCCACGCCTTTGCACTGAAGAGAGCGAAAAAACATCGCATGACTTGTATTGCATGGAATCGTGTCTCATTTATTTTATTAGTTTGAACTTTTAAACGGTTACGAAGATGCACAAGAGTTAAATTGACGCGATCTACAAAATAACACACAGTAAGAATAGTTAAATCATGTAACAAATTATGCAGGAGAGTAGCATAGCTTCCAGACTGAAAAAAATTATCTGAATACTCACATTTTTGGAATGGAATAAATTGCCCAAATATTTGTTTATAATGCGCCTTACCAAAATCATGATAGGGTTTTCACTAGAGCGTCCAATTTCCCGGGGTTACAATTTTCCCGGGAAACGGGAAATTTTCAACCAATTTCCCGGGAAATCCCGGGAATTCCCGGGAAATTTAAATTTATTGAAAATTATTTTGATCATGGTTCTGCTGCAAAAAAGTTGTTTAGAACAGAGACTGAAAGGTTAAAACAAGTGTGAAGATCAATTAACAGCTTAACTGCATGTAAAAAATCATAAAATTGCAAGAAAATGTTTTTTTTTTCTTATTTTATAAGCTCCAATAGTACAATAAATTAAAAAATAATATCATTTTTTATTAACAAGGTAATTAGACAGTGAGTAGTGGAACAGCATCTAATTCCGTCGTACCTCTTATGTTGGCAGGTCAGCACTTTGATGTTCAATTACAACTCATTGAAGTCGTTTTCAACTGAAATAGAGTGATAAATAGCTCAATATGAAGTAAGCAAGCAAGTTACTTTTAAAAGTTTTGCAAAGTTAGTTGTATAAATAGAAAAAATAGATGGAGTTAGGAGCAAGTGCTTAACCTGCGAAACCTACGAGCATTTCCCCTAAAATGAATCCATACTCCACAATCATACAAATTATTTTCTTGCCTCTGTGACCAGTAAAAGAGAGCGTGGTTTGATACAAAAAGTTGAAAAAAAAACATGCAGAAATTATGTTTTTCATGACAAATAACTTTTCATGGACAAAATGGCAAAGCAAAAATCAAACTTCTCTTGTTTGTTTTGCTTCAAACAACTCAATGTTTTCAAAAATTTGGAATTAACATCATGTCACAATCAGTCTTACATGTTTTGATATTTAACCTTCTAACACCCATTCTTACACCAGTGCTCCATTTTTCTTTTACTACATATTGTAATTTCTTGTATACCAAGTATTTAACGAATTGAAATAATTCTTCTTTTCAATTCAATTCAATTTATGTTTATTTCTTGTACTAAGCATAATACATTTAGTTTTAACTTATAAACTAGTGTAGAGTTATGGAGATCCTTGCAGCTACAGCATTATCAGTAATCATTGGATTAAATTAATTTGTTATAATAGGTGAGATTTAATAGAAGCAGAAAAATTCAATTACAAAAAAACTGCTAAAATTGCTAATAGGTGGATAGAGGGAAGAGAAACTTAAAGCTATATCACAGAGGGATAAATGTCAAATTTATTCTGACGTCGAAAAACTACTGGTTTTCAGACCTAGGCAGTCCCCAGGTACTTCGCCATCAGCTCTTGCAGCGCACAGAACTGCTCAAGCTTAGATTGGCAGGAACTGAGACGGCTAAACATATCCCTCGCCAGCGGGAGAAATTCTGTGAGGGTGAAGAGGCCACCATCACTCGTGTTGTCCGGAGCCGGACCGTTTCCGTTGGCCGCCACGCTGGCGTAAGTGCGGCTAAATCCTGGCGGGTTCGGGTTACCGGTCGAGGGACGACCAGTCGAAGTCCTAAGAGGCTGATGCGTCGCTGGGTTTTTCCGCTTTTCCAGCGCCTCAAGGTACGTCTTCCGCGCGGTGCACCCGCGGTAGTTTGCCGTGTGGTTGCCATCGCAGTTCGCACACTTCACTTTTTCCTTCTGCTGCTTAGCGGTCTTATCCTTGTCCAGGAACTCCTTCCGGGGAAGCGCACAGCTCGCCGTGAGGTGAGCGTCACCACACTTGACGCATTTTGGCGCCAAGGTACAAAACCGGGACCCGTGTCCGAAGCGTTGACACCGGTGGCATTGTGCTGCGTCAGTTGGCCGCTTGGTGAAGTACCTCCACCCGACCAGAAAACCTTCAACAGCCTTCACTTTGCGGAGATCTTGGATTTTCACCGAACCCCGGTCGAAGTATAACAGCCACAGGAAATGATTCCCTGTGACTGTTTTCTTGCGCGAGAGCACCTTGGCCTCTCGAGGGTTAACGTTTTGCTCTTTGAGGGACTTTTTGAGCTCCTCCGGCGTGCTTGGTATGTTGTACCCGCTCAGCACTACTTTGACTGCCGATTGGTCAGCCGGCTCGTGCGTGTAGTAAGGAATGCCAGCTTTCGCCAACGCTTCCATCGATTTCTCAAACATTTGGTCGACCAAAGGTGTATACCTTGACCGACGTTCTGAGAATTCGCATCGCAAATTCGCAATCACCATCCATCAAAACTTTATCAATTTTTGCAGCAGGAAGGTCGAGAACACTGATGGGTGGGTTACGCTTTAGCTTCGGCGTGGTTTTACCTTGCGCTGGTATTGATGTGTTAGTTGACGATTGTTTATCATCGTCTCCTTCATCGTCGTCATCGTTGTCGGACAATAGCTCGAAATCGTTTGAGGTTGGAACTGTTAACGTGGAAGTTCCCGGGTTGCTGGTGGATTGACCACCTCCAGATTGCTGCTGCTGCTTGTTCCGGTTGGCCATCTGCCTGGTCACGATCGAGCTCGGAACGGTGACGCTCGAAGTTGACTTAGTCGAATCAACTGCCGCCGTAAGTACGATGCTGGGGCGTCTTGGGTCGGGCGAGGAGGACTTCTTGGTGCGGTGTAAAGAACCATTTTGGCCGCGTCCCCGAAGTGAACTCGAGTTGCCACGGCCACGACCGTTCTTTCCCATCGCGGGGAAGTTAACTCGCGGGTAATTTGTTACACTTTAACCGTGAAAACGAACGATATCCGCGGAGCACCAAAACACTTGCTGTTGGTGGCTGCAGTGTTACCAGCTCGATAATAATTCTTCTTGCACAAAACTATTTTAAAAATGTTAAGATACCAATTTGATTTTCAACTCATTAGATCATGGTAAACAAAAACGTAAAAATTCTCAATTTGATATATTTTTTATGAAATAACTCCAAATATTCTTCAAAAAGCTTGCTTACTGTCTGAGAATCTGATTAATTGTATATGAGCTACAAATTAAATTTAATTAAACAAAATCATCTTAATTTATTTATCTCTGAGCATCTAAAAAAATGGTTCCAAAAAGTATAAAAAATGTGTACTTTTGCTTAAATTTCGGGAAATATATTTTTTTTTGGGAAATCCCAGGAATTCCCGGGAAGGAATCGGTCAAGAAAAATTTCAAATGGGCAGCAGCAGCAGCGAAAGCAAGCCAGAGAGGGTGAAGAAAAGCCAAGATAACGCTCCCTCTCCTTTGTTCTGCTGTTCGTAAAGCTGTTTCTTGACCCCTTTCCTTCCGAGTTGCGTCTCTTAATTACGAAAATTTTGTTATCGCAGTTTTAGAGAAAAAATTTGATTTTTTGCCAATTTCTTTTTCCAATTTTTAGAAAAAAAGTTTGCCAATTTCGTCATTATCCGGTTTTTGCGCGCGGCTCGTCAAAAAACACGGATTTCATTTTCAAAAAATCATATCTCGGAATCCTGTTAATGAACTCCTCCAATTTTGTAGTATGTTATGTAAAAAATGTCCGGGGAATCTGATAAAAATATTTCCAGACATAGGCTCTTTGGTCCAGACACCGTCAAAACGGCATTTTAAAGTTTCATAAGCCCTTTTCATATGTTAGACTAGATTTTTGAAACTTCTTACTATTTTTCTTTGAACGGCCAACTTATCACCTTTCATTTGCGTATAAGACAATTGAAATCGGATAAAATGGCGAGGAGTTATGATTTTTCGAAAAAAGTGGTTTTTGCGAAAATCGACGAAAATGGCAATTTTTCAGACCACCCTTACACGGCGTAGGTCACCCTAATGGCCAAACAAAAAAATACGGGTCTAATTATTTCGGCCAGGGAACCCCCAGAAAAATTTTGAGCCCGATCCGAGCACTTTTGTTTTTTCCGCGCTGTTTTCGTGGGGAATTGCTGTATATATAATTTTGGGTTTTCACAACAAATATACTACATAAAGAAAAGAAAGTTGATATGAGTAAAAAGTTACATTGATCGAAAGAAAATATTGTTTTAGTCCAAAATTAACCCCATGGTTAGGGTAGTAGTCATCAATGGGACACGGGGAACGCTGTCAAAATGGCTCTCACAAGTCGTCGCCGTCGTGCTAACTTGTCGTACGTGCATTTTGGGCCAAATTGAGTTAAGAACGCCATTTGTGCTCTCGTTTTTGTTTATTCAAGGTCGAAAATTAAAACGCATTTTTTCTCGGAACGACAGCGTCGAAGTCGTAGTTTCAACCAATCAGGCTCATATAAGGCTTTCTAGGCCCAGTGAAAAAAATATAATTTAACTCAAAAATGACGAACTCCTCGTCACAGTGTCCTGATGCAAACAATGATCGAGCTGTAGCTGTCACAGCCCTGCGAAGTATGTTGGCTGACATATCGGGCAGTCAGTCAAAAAAACCAGCTAGATGTCGCCTGACAAAAAAAATTTGCTAGAAAGAGATAGGAAACCTGATGCAAACAAACGTCCAGCTGTCATTTAAACATACTTTGAATGTGTTGGTAAATTTCTGACTAGAAAGCCTTATTTGGGAGAAAGGTGTGTCTATTGGATAATCGTCTGCCAAAATAGTGGCTTTAGTTATGGATGCTACCTTAAAAAGTTTTTTTTTGTTTTTTCTTAACTTACCTTAAAAAGTTATTGATAAATGTTTGGTTCTGTAACAGTAAATTAGGGACAAAAATACTTTATCGCTTGTAGACTGCCATTAACACCAAAGTAAATTTATTTTTTCGGAGTTCTTTCGACGTTCCATAAGGAATGAGTTGGGCTACAATGTCCTTTCATTACACCCAGAACTGGACATCGGCATACGAGAGGATAAAGAGCACGATTCGGTAATAAAATGGTACTGTGTGCGGTCTGAGAGGATAAATCCCGAAATTACCGAGAGTACTTTACTCATGGGTTCATCTTCAAAAAAAGTTTATCTATCAAAAAAAAAGTACCGATACCGAGACTCGAACCCAAGACCTTCGGCATTTTGAACCGTGCCTTTGCCGAATGGGCCACCATGGTTCGGTGACTAAGTGGTGGTCATTTGTCTATATAAGCCACTCAATAGGATGAACTGTTCCAATGAACGAATGAACACGCGAGAGGACTATACTCTCGCAAAATAGCACTTTCCTCACGTTTCTTTTCGGGAGGACTATCCCCTCGTTCTTTAACTTTGGGTGTAGGTTTGACCAAAATTAAGAATATACCCAGAAACCAGGGCTGTCTCATTGTTCCCCACTCCTTTCAGCCCATGGGTAACAATGAGACACATTGATTTTGCTTCATTAAACTTTTCAAAATCCATCTAAATCTTTGAAAACATGAATTGATAATAATTTTAAGCATATTTATTGAGTTTTAACTCTATTTGACCAAAAATATAAAGTTATTTGGTACCGTCAACTGGGGCGAATTGGGACAGCAGTTTTAACCATGTTAGAGCCCAATATTTTGATTTTTCTGGTAGGTTTCAGTAGAACAGACTCAGACCAACAAAATGTGTACATCCATTTCCAAATTTAAAACCTTTAAGTGCTCTAAACACTGCTGTCCCTATACAGACTGTAGTCCCGATTCACCCCAGATGACGGTATAAATGTTTGGATTTCATAAAATTTTAATACTTTTCAATATAACTTTTGTTAATTAAAGTTTCATGATGGCAAAATTGCTTAAAAATGTTCAAAGCAAGTCACCTCAATGGAACAATACAAAAACGTGATGTTTTACTAGAAAAGTATTGATTTCCGTAGCGTGTCTCATTGTTCCCCAGCTGTCTCTTTGTAGACGCACTTGGCAGGAACAATGACTCTGGCTGTAGAGGTCGAATCGATCTCATAATTGGTCAGAACACTTTAAATGAAAGAAAATGCAACAAAAAGCTTATTAAAACATGCCGATGAAGAAAAAAAAAAGATAGTTAAAAACCAAAAGAGTCTAATTGATTTTGAATTTTGATTTGTTCAGATTGATTGCCCTAATTTTCTAAAAAGTATCAAAAGTCAAAAAGCATAATTGAATGTTTGAACATTCAACTGATACAAAATGTTCATAGTTTGGTTCTAAATTGAAGGAGCCAGGCGCGATACAAAAAAAGGATCAAGTTTCTCTCTTAAATTATTTCAGTAGTGTTACTGTAAAATGTTAACGTATCATAAATATAAATATTATTACAGAAAACTTGAAATAAACTTTGAATGGCCTTTTTTCTAAGCTGGCCTCGTGCTATCAACGCAGGAAATGAACTTTAAACTAGTTGCATTGAATTGCACTTCCTATTCCATTAAAGTTGTCGGTCCAATTTTGAAGCAGGGGAGGGTAGGTGTTATAAACTTCAAATCTTCAACGGCCAGAATTGATAATTGAGCTTGAGCATGAGCATGAGCATGAGCATGAGCTGCTACTTCGTTATTGACAAATCAGCTGAAGTTAAACAATGAATCAAAAATGATCAGTGGGAGCCAACCATCCGTTCACTGTTTAACCCCTGAAGATCCCGACTTTATTAGTCAATACCGGCGCCCTCCCAAGAAGCCTGCAGTTCAACAAAAGGGAGGAATGTTAGTCCGATAGTCAATTAAAATTAAAAAGAAACGAAAATTAAAGTCAACCAGAATGGAACACGAAATAAAATTCTTTTCTTTTCACACTCAATGCCACACAGTTGACTCACGGCCAGATTTGATAATTCAGCTTGACATTTAAAACTATGAAGGGAGAGTGGGGAGACTTGATCCCCTTTTTTTGTATCGCACATAACTCTGACAATTTCTCACAAAACTATGAACTTTTTGCATGAATTGAAAGCTTAAACATTCAACTATGTTTGGCTGATAAGGGTATTTCATCCGATAAACTCTTCGAATCATACCAAGCGTTTTAAAAATATTTTAAACCGGCATTTTCAAAATGTTGGGGGTAATTTGATCCCCCTTTCAACATTTTGAAGAAATTTTAAGCAAAATGTTTCTTATTCATCCAAACTTTTAATTTTCTTCAAGTTACAGAAATTTCACATTAAACCTGTATTTTTATGTTCAAAATATAACAAGTTTAGCATGCAAAATATTTAAAAACATGAAATTTTCTTTTTTAGACCAAAATTGAGCATGTTTACAAAAGCAGGTAATTTTTGTTTACAAAACTTTTGAAAAATGGTTTAAACTGCAGTAAGTTATGTACAACTATACTGAAGGAAACTATGTATGAAAACCCAGCCCAATTATTTAATATTGAGGCTGATTCCAGTGACTGTAAAAATGCAGGGATCAAGTCTCCCTAAACGCACTTTTTCAAACAATTGATTGTAAAAATAGTATGACGATAAATTTAACGTCAAATGCGTAAGGGTTTTGGAGTTGATATGTTTATCAAACAATTCATGCATAAAAATTGTTTTTTTGAATAATTTTTGAGTGTTTTCTATACTTATCAAAACAAAGAAACAAGATCTCTTGGAAGTTTTTTGCAGCACTTTTTAGAAAAATGTGTGTAACTCAATCTAAACATTTTTTTTTCTTTGTTTTCTACAATGAGTTTTAGTCAATTTCGAACAACTTTCTAGAACAAAACATGCTGACGAGATACTGGCTTGGGATCAAGTTTCCCACTCTCCCCTACATTTTTGAAAGCATCATCATTTTTAAAGTTGAAATATAATTTATTTTCGTATACACTTGTTGTTCCAAAGTAAACATTGAAGCATCAAGTTTTCCAAACTGAGATGAATAAATATTGAAAAAAAAAAACTCTGTCAACAAGATAAATGCATTTAAAAACAATGAAAATTTGCTAGAAATACATAAAACAAGAGTATTTTCTTCTTTGAGAACTAATGTTGATCAAAACGAACTTCTGAACACGGAAAAATATAAAAATAGGAAAATGGAGAGTTAATATGAGTTTAAGTATGTATGGTTGAAAACATATTTTGAATAATGTCCTAATGTAAAACTTCACATTATAACTCGTTTAATCCTCCGAAGGCAGCAGGGCTCAAACCACAGCTGCACTCAACTAAAAACCGCACTACAAAACAACCAGTCAAGTGTGTCACCGGGGATTCCACACTCCAACGGCTGTTCGGTTTGCACGCGGTTATGTTTCCCAACTTCCGACTGTAATTAGCCTCATCGGACAAAACCCAGGATGACACAAATGTTGACTACATCCATCGGTACTCCTCAGCACAGGACAACACTCGGCTGCGGATCTCCCGGAGTCATAACAATGTTTACTCAAGGATTTATAGTGGCACTTTTAAAAGTCCAAACAATAGCGCAAACAAAAAACTCCAACTCCATGTGGATGGACCCCTTGACGCACACTTGAGAAACAGCAAAAAGGGATGATATCATCATGGAAAAGTGAGCTAATCGTAATTACGGGCTCAAAAGCAGCAACGCACATATTTTGTACCGCATGAATGAGTGATGTGTTAACAAATTAATAAGGGTTGAAGGATTTCCTCGGGACAATGGAAATCGAGAGTGGCTTTTTCTACACCCGGGGTTGGTTCTCTGAAATGGTTGAATTGCAACCAGCGGCAGCGGAGAAGGGGCGAGAGGGTTGTTTTGCAGTTTTGCAGCAGTTGAAATTAATTTTCTATTCCATAATAGTTCAACCACTTGAGTTTCGAGCATTGCCAAAGATGATCCAGTATTTGTTTGCCATAGTCCGTTTAGGGCAGATGTTTGAGGGAAAAAGGAGTGAAGAGTTCAGTAAAGATTTACCAAATTCAGCTGTTTATCTTTCACTAATTAAACTGAAAAACGTTTAAATTTTTAACAAACAATGTTTAACATTGTTTAAAAGAGCTAAATACAAACCGCAGTACTTTTGAACAAAACATAACAAAATCTACCAATCCAATGCAAAAAAAAACAGCAATCAACATTATCGACCCCCGGGTCTTTTATGGTCTCTGTTGCAAGTTTCTGCTCATTTCTAGGCGTCCGAAGGTTATGTGTGGTGAGTCCCCCAAAACCTCTTCTACGCAAATGGACCGACGTTTTACTTCCCCATCCAATAGAAGACCAGGAGGATAAGGCGGGAATCGAACCCGCGCCCCATAGCAACTAAGGGATCGCCGCCGAAGCGGCTAACCACCGCGCCACGAGACCTTAAATGCATTTTCTTTATTAAAGTTTTGAATAATAAATAAAACCGTGCAACCAAATGGGAAATAAGTTTGCGATTCAGGAATCACCTCATTAGGATAAAAAAAGATTAATAAATGCATTAGTTTCGATGGAACATTAAACATTGTAAACAACTAAAATACCACAAAATACCAAAAAATTGGTATCCAAACTTTGACAGTTTGAGTGATTTATCAATATCATAATAATACAGAAAATCTTATGATAATAGTAACTTCTGTAATAAATAAAATAGACAGGTAAACATTTGGCTGTTTTTTTCTGGTAAGCTGTTTTCAGTATCTCGACTATTCTAAGGAGAGAGTGAATAAAACTTCTATGCAAACATTAATCCCTAAAGCTAGTCTTTCGATTCAAAACACGTTGTTTGAATAAATATGAAAAAATGGCACCACTCGTGAAAAGCAAAAAAAAAAAAAAACGCAAGTACCCACCTTAAGTTGTTTGCGAGTTCTGCTTAACGACGCGACCGTTTCTCGTTCCAGCGACTGAACTGCTTCCATTTTTCCTCATCTTAAAACATATCCGTATCGCGTTTCCCTCCAAGTCGAGTACTAACAAGGGTTGTTTTTCCGCTCGTTTGGGCCTGGCTTTTTGGTGGCGTTTTTCTGCTGCTGTGCCGCCTTCAAAGAATATAAAAAGGAGAGGAATTTCCAGCATTTTTTTCTCGCCCATCCTGCCGCGCCAATTTCTAGTCCTGTTGAATCACATCCCAAGCTGCAGTCTCATCGCCTCCAATTGTGCCATTGAGTTCGAGCGGAGGGTCCAATTTCGAGTCCGGGTGCGAGCAGACAGAACGACGATTTGTTCGCATTTTATTCGCTTTGTAAATTTTTAATAAAAATCAACTCGAGAGTCCTGCACCGGAGAAGGGAAATGAAACCGAAGGAAATGTATATTCCTGTTGGGAGGCAAGCAAAGTTATGGAATGGATTGGATCTTTAATTTGATAGGATTTTATTTCCAATCCTTTTGAAATTTTTTACAACTTGCAAAAATGTGTTATCAAACCATAGTATTGGCCTAAAAAATGGAGGCTCAACCTTCACTTGTTTGACTACAGAATAAGTATAAGTCCTGTTGAGCTTTAACCTCTTTTGGTTTTTTACCGATTTTCAAAACAATGTAGGGCAAACATTATGTCTTTACATTAATTTAAAAGCCAATTTATGGTCCAATTTTATCAGCAAAAGAAAAATAACATGACCGATTTTTTGTATCCTTTAAAGAATGTGCGTTTTGCTACAAAATTTTCTAGTTGAAATTTTATTCTTTGCCTGCAATATCTTTGAATGAAAAAAAGGAGCAGATTAGGTCCTCAGCTTTGGCCTGGAACAGTAGTTTTTCATAAATGTAAGATTTAGCATAAGCATAAGCATAGGTGCCCACCCGCAGTTGCTACTCCGTTATTGACCAGGACCTCCAGAAGTTACATCCACGAGCCATGGAAGATAAGTGGGAGCTATCTTTCCTCGCTTCGCAACTTCTCAAAGGCCCCTATCATGCTGATCAATACCGGCGCCGGCCACGACCAGTGGTAGAGTCACGGGGAAGTGGATGGGAATGTTAGTCCGATACTTGAGTGATAGAGACCGCCCAATCGACTGCTTCTCCGACAAAGTATCACATGAGTTTTGAGGGGGTTAGTAGATGGGTATGAGGTCGGGATTCACGAGTGGCAGTGATGTGACCATGAGCATTTTGTTTATCGGTTGAAATTTTTAAATCTTAGGCAGCCGGCTGCGGAAAGATAAATTATTGATTATTTAGAAAGTTTGTTTAATCGAACGCGTGCCAACCGAGCAGTAGTGCTATGGGCTGGACTTATCAGTATATTTTTACTGTTTGTACAATTTAGATTACGCGAGCAAATTTCAAAAATAGTAAATAAAAGACGATTTACTCTTCAAAAAATCGATAGTTTGCCGAGTTAATACTAAAACTGCCTGTTGGAATAAATTATTACGATCAACGAATATAAACGAAAAGAAAACAGGACACCACGTAACCGATTGTAATGAAATTAAAACAATAACTTAAACGAACTTGACTAACGAAAGCAAAATAATCAAGAACGCGTATACTTAATTATTAAATAATGACCATATAACGATTATTCTCGATAAAATATGATTTGGATTTATCGACCGATTTTGTAGATTTTACGCGGTTTTAATATTTATGGGGCTAAATAATAAAAAGAACAAATAAACTCATTCACACTCTCATACACACATAAACTAATTTACATTTTTTGACTTCAACATTACAGCGAGTAAGATTTTTAAATTAGACTTTAAATTATTTTTGAAAGTCATCAATATAATGAAAACAGCCTGTAATGCAAAAATCAAAAATAACAAAGTACCCTAAATTGGGTAGAATTTCCAGCAATAGTTGATTATCTATAATTCCAGATAAGTGGCTGTCAATGCTCACTACTCAGTGAGTGGCACTCACGTGCTCAAACAAACTACTCAAAGCTGAAAAACTGATTGTTAAATTATTTAAAATAATAACGAAAGATTTTATGGCACACACATCCTTCAATGAGCCGGAACAAGGAGAACTATTGAAAAAGTATATATTTAGAACAAATAAAAGAAACCTAATTTTGAATTAGTTAACCTTTTTTACAAATGTTGAAATACATGTTACTTGTTAGCATACTTATTAAGAAAGATGTTTTTATAGATAAAGGGCAAAAAGAAATTAATAAAAAAGTTTCTTATTTGAAACATCCAAGTCTTTGGCAACACTGTCCAAATGAGATCACAACAAAGTTGTCTAGATCAGTTGTGCCGGCTCAATCCCTTTCTCGCATACACTCACGCATCCCCATACACGCATTCACATTCTCATCTCTCAGAATAATTCCTATTGGAACTGGCTCACCCGGTTCTGCTGCCCGCAACTCCATCAACGGCCTAGGAAATACGCCGCCAAGTCAACCTGTTGTTGTTAGCCGACTCCATTTTCAGACAGCTTACACCAACACTGCCACACATTGTTCCGTGGAGAGCGACGCTGACAAAATTGTCGTTACTGATTTAAAATCACCACCCCATGTTACCCCACCCACACTATGCACACTGGCAAAGAAGCCTCTCAAATTTCTTTTCGCTTCTATTTCATGCTCTCGCTCACTCTCCGAAAAAACCCTCTTCCACTCTCCCCGCTTTCATCAGTGTTTCGACTTTCACAGCAAACACCGCTTAGAAATATCTTGGTGTGCGTGTTACAAGTTTCCTTTCCACTAACACCAACAAGGTACACCAAGCAAGCCACAACGCGTTGAAAAATGACGACGAAATCGCTCATTTAAACCGATTGAAAAAAGCAAAATCCGCGTCCCAGAACCGGCCACTAGCACATCCAACACAATCGCGACGCTCCCGGGACGTTCCAGAACCGATTAACACACTTCAGCAGGCGATCCGACCGAATCAAATCACAAAAAAAACTCATTTCAAAGACAAGAAAACGCGACGACGATCCGAACTCGATCAGCTCCTCTCGACCTCAGTTTTTCATAAATGTAAGATTTGACGAAAAAAAAAAATTACAGAAAAAAAAACTTTTTGCAGTACTGTACATTAAAATTTGTCAAAAATCATTAGATATTTGATTGAACCTAAATAACGTCATGATTCGAAATCCGGTCACTTAGTACCATATTATTTTTGTTATTGCCGGCAAAAATCATGTAATAAGCTGGAAATTTAGAAATATCATCAGGATTTAGTATAAACAGTCAGTTTTAAGAGAATGCATGCAAAATATGTCTTTTCTAACAATTTTTCATCAGAATTTGAAAATTAAAATGACTTTTTGTGCTCAGAAATAAAGTTTTTCCAACGGGTAAGGGGCAACGTTGCCAGATTATTTTGTGGGAGATATGTATTTTCTTGAAAATAAATCTGTATTTTATCTGTATCTTGTCGAATTCGAAGCCACACAAGATATTTTATAAAAATTAACAACAGATTTAAGCTTTTTTTTATTGTATTAAACCATAACCATTGTTGAAACTTTCAAATATAGCCGCTATGTACAGATTTTTGGGATTTTTGAGATCTAAAAATCTGTAAAATACAGTTTTATACAGATTTAGGCATGGCTGGTAAGGGGTTAAGGGTTCCTTTAAGTACAGCTTTTAATGCTTAACATTTTATCGTGTTGTTCAAGTCTAGAGTTTCATATGTTTATAGGACCTATTTATGTTATACATGATGGGTCATATATGACCCAAAAATCAAAGTTTTCTAAAGTAGCCTATAATTTTTGTATGGTCTTCAGGATCATTTTCCCATTATTAACTAAAATTTTTTTTTGAAAATTCAGGCCTAAAAGGATTAAAATAGGTCAAGAAGTCTTCTATAAGTGTGTGAAAAAATATTTTTTTGCAATTCCGTCGTGAAACTACTTGCTTTTTCTGTCACTCTTGAACGACGAAATAGCCTACATTTATGTACCAAAAATAACTGAATCGAATAGCAACACTTTTCAAAACAAATGCTGAAAAGTTCTACTTTTCAGCACTGAAATGGGTGTTGAAAAGTTGAACTTTTCCGCTCTTGTTTCGAAAAGTAACACTTTTCAACATTTTTTTGATTTAAGCGATTTATTGACAAAATACATGAAAATTTGACTTCAAATTTCACTTATGGGTGTTTTTCGAAATTGCAAAAAATGTTGTATGGAACTCGTTGCAAAACTTAATTTTTTTAGCACTCTTCGTATTTATCCAACTCGGTGAACCTCGTTGGATAAATGTACGACTCGTGCTGAAAAAATCCTCTTTTTGCAACTTGTTGCATAAACTACTATATTAGCACTAAAGAATCTAGCTACATTGCTAAAGATACCTGTCTGTTTGAGATCGTCCAATATAAAAACGTATAATGCGCCCGAAGTCGCACAAAAGATGAGCTCGAATCACGTGCCAATAAGCCTTGCAGAAGTCAGCGCCACGTGTCTCGCCATTTTCACCCGTGCGTTTGTTTTCCCCACGAGAAACCATGACGATTTCCCGGCTTTAAAAAGCAATTTTCTAACCATTTTATTATCTTTAATCATTCACCGGGCGCAACGCAAATATCTAGCCGCTTTGTGCACGATTCACGACTTGCCGCCTAAAGTGAATCGTTTTCCGGTGAGGTGCGTTTGCCCGTTTGCCTTTGATATTTGCTGGGATGGCTGGGACCGACCTCTGCTGATCTCTTTGCCAGAGATATTAGCATTGTGCGCTCTAGACTCGCACTAGGGTTGTTCCTACAAGAAAGAAATGGAAAAAATTAACTCGTGCTTTGCTTATTTTAAAATGATTTGATGCATTCACGCGGATCAAAGAATCAAAAGTTTCATAATTGTCATTAACTTGCTATTTGAATGTATGCCAACTTCATAGTAAAAAACAGTGTTATAAATACTTTGATTTTTTTTCCTCACAAACTTTGTTTTTTATTTCAAATGATCAAATCACAGGCTGTGCTTTGCTCTTATTTCCAAAATTATTACAGTTATGCTACTGTAACACAATTGCACAATCGATTAAACAAACGATTTTTTTTAGGAAATGTTTTTTTCCTAATTTTTAGCAAAATTTGAAACGAGGTGAGGGGGAGTAAGTAAAAAATGTAAAAAAGCTCCCAGTGTATTGTTGTTAAATTGTCTGATGTTTCCATGTTTTTTCTATTGTTTTCTTTAATTGTGTTAATTTTTTTTCATGATGTTCCCAAAAAAAAATATAGACAACTTTTTCAAACAACCACCCTAACTCCTAGCGAGGACCTTCGCTCTTTTGGTTCCTTCCGGTTCGGTTGTATTGATACAGTTATAAAAATATGCTACACATCAAAAGTAAAACACTCTTTCAAGGGAAGAGGCGCGTCCTCCTCCTGAATGTGTGGCGAAAAGGGGCGGCCCTCGTCACCGGTGGTGGTCATGAACCGTTTGAGATTTTCCCGAACCGATACGAGCGGGATGTTTGTAAATTTTGCTCAACCGTTAAACTGTTTGTAGTTTAATATATTAATTCTACTGTTTACAGCCGAGCGCGCACAAAGTCACGTGTCGTCGTCGGTCACACCAGAGGGTGGGAGGCAGTTAGCAATTTGTTGATTCTCCTGCAGGGTACCGGGGCCGGCCACGTGGGACTTTGGGACATATTGATTTAAACGGCAGGTCCACCCCGCCCGGAGGCCTGTATCCTAGCTTTTGTTGGAGATGAATCAGGCCACCAGCAGGGGTGAGGTGTACGTTTCAACTGATCTCCGGATAATGCTAATAGCCGGCAGCAGGCCCATTGACGACCTCGTGCCGGAGTTCTAGGCTCGAAATGGAAAGAGTGTGGGATTTTGGAAAAGGGGCGTTCGGCGCTCGGAAGATGAATATTAAATAATGAAGTCATGAATGTGTGAAATTAAAAATGTGGCGCGTGCCGATGTTTACGATTTTTATCGCTCTCGCTTCGGTATGTTTGATTCAATTGTTATCAGTTGAGCGGGATGTTTTCTGTATGGAAAAAGGTAAACAGTGAAGGTGTCTGACCGTGAGAATGATTTTTAAGGGGGAAAGTAGCAAATGGATGTTTTTCATAACATTATCAAAGATCTTGATTGAAAGTTTTCGTCTTTGCTGGAATGACACTATTTAAAAAAATTAATACAGTTTTAGCTACAACCTCTGCCATTTTTTCGTTGTTCAACTGTAAGAAATCGTATTTTGAAAATTTGTCCATAGCATGTCAAATGCATCTTTTCTGTCAACCCTACTATTTTTAGGACCTTTATTGAGACATTCTCTTACTTTTCCACTTGTACAAGCAGTTCAAAAAGCTTCATTTCAAGACTAAAGCAGCAAAACGCTGCCTCCAAATTGCCTGTTCCATAAATGTGACGATGACTTAACTGATATTTCCAAAAAAGTTTTCAAACCATTAATAAATCTTCACTAAGCTTGAGTTTCATTGGTTTTTGTATGCAAAGTCATTTTTTTGTAAACAATATGTACTCCTGGAAAGAACCAGTGTTTGTTTACAAAGGGATTTCAAAGGGTCAGTGTTATTCTTAAAAAACTTGATATAAAATCTAAACAAAAAAAAAACAGTTGGTAGATACATAGGGGAGAGTGGGAAGACTTGATCCCCTTTTTTGTATCGCACATAACTCTGTCAATTTTTCACAAAACTATGAACTTTTTGCATGAATTGAAAGCTTAAACATTCAACTATGTTTGGCTGATAAGGGTATTTCATCAGAAAAACTCTTCGAATCATGCCAAGGAGTTTTAAAAAATATCTTAAACCGGCATTTTCAAAATGTTGGGGGTAATTTGATCCCCCTTTCAACATTTTGAAGAAATCTTAAGCAAAATGTTTCTTATTCATCCAAACTTTTAATTTTCTTCAAGTTACAGCAATTACACATTAAACATGTACGTTTGTGCTCAAAATATAACAAGTTTAGCATGCAAAATATTTAAAAACATGAAATTGTCATTTTTAGACCAAAATTTAGCATGTTTACAAAAGCTTGTAATTTTTGTTTACAAAACTTAAAAAAATGGTTCAAATTGCAGTAAGTTATGTACAACTATACTTAAGAAAACTATGTACGAAAACCCAGCCCAATTATTTAATCTTGAGGCTGATTCCAGTGACTGTAAAAATGCAGGGATCAAGTCTCCCTAAATGCACTTTTTTAAACAATTGATTGTAAAAATAGTATGACGATAAATTTAACGTCAAATGCGTAAGAGTTTTGGAGTTGATATGTTTATCAAACAATTCATGTATAAAAAATATTTTTTTGAATAATTTTTGAGTGTTTTCTATATATATCAAAACAAAGAAAAAAGATCTATTGGAAGTTTTTTGCAGCACTTTTTAGAAAAATGTGTGTAACTCAATCTAAACATTTTTTTTCTTTGTGTTCTACAATGAGTTTTACTCAATTTCGCACAACTTTCTAGAACAAAGCTAATTGTTTTACCCACATGCTGACGAGATACTGGCTTGAGATCAAATGTCCCCGGGGATCAAGTCTCCCCACTCTCCCCACTCTACATCAATTAAAGGATAACAAGAAAAGCTTTCACATTAAACTGGAAGCAAATCATTATGTTCAATTATAGGTTTTCTATGATTTTTTGAACATTGGCCGATCTGTAAACTGTCCAAAATATGTGGGATGTCTGTACTTTTCGAAACTGAAATAGATTAATTCCATTCCAAACAGTGAATGTTTTTGGTTCATATACGATTTGATTTCTAGTTATCTTATTTCTATAATTGTAGTTTATGCAACAAGTTGCAAAAAGAGGATTTTTTCAGCACGAGTCGTACATTTATCCAACGAGGTTCACCGAGTTGGATAAATACGAAGAGTGCTGAAAAAATCAAGTTTTGCAACGAGTTCCATACAACATTTTTTGCAATTACAAAAAAACACACACTTAGTAAAATTTTATGTCAAATTTTCATGTATTTTGTCAATAAATCGTTTAAATCAAAAAATGTTGAAAAGTGTTACTTTTCGAAACAAGTGCTGAAAAGTGTTGCTATTCGATTCTGTTATTTTTGGTTCAGAAAAGTAGGATATTTCGTCGTTCAAGAATGACAGGAAAAGTAAGTAGTTTCACGACGGAATTGCAAAAATAAAATTAATTGTGATCAGTTTTATTCCAATTTCGATTTGTTTCAGTTATACAGTCCGGACTCGATTATCCGAAGGCCTTGCATAAATTCACTTCGGACAATCGTTTCACAATTATTTTTTTGTTGTCTTATTTTTGATTGTCGAGCTTTGGTACACAGAAAAAAAAATGATGGTAATATTCATCAGGAAATGGTGACAGATTTTGTGGCAAAATAAATAATAAATTTTACCCCAGAAAATAATGAATTTTTATCAGTTTTTTATGAATATTCATCAGGTTCACATTTTTACACATTTTTTATGTAATATTACTCAAAAAAGAGGTAATATTCAACCTACCAAATTTTCAACATTCCAAAATTCAACTTTTTTTTCTGTGTATGAGCCTTAAACTATTCTAAAGATATTTAGAATTTTTTAAATCCAAGATGGCGGCAATAATGGAGATGATATTTTTTTTGTTTGGATAATCGAAACATCGGATAATCGAGGTTTCGGATAATCGAATCTGGACTGTATGTGAATACAGTCCAGACTCGATTATCCGAAGGCCTCGGAAAGATTTCACTTTGAATACTCTAATCTTCGGATAATCGAATCACGAAAAAATATGTTTTTCGCTGTCCAATTTTTGATTGTCGAGCTTAAGTATGACCCATAAACTACTCTAAAACGATTTAGAGTTTTTATATTCAAGATGGCGGCCAAAATGGCGGTGCTTAGACATTTAATAAAATGTATTTTTTTTATTGAAAACGCAATCAAATATTCAAATTCGACTTAAAATGGGGTCACAGAACTCAAATTTGATGTTATAAGCAAGAAAAAAAATGAAAATAAAAATTTTTGGTCCTAATTTGATTATTTGAAGTCCCAAACAAACCTTCGGATAATCGAACTTCGGATAATCCACACTTCAGATAATCGAGGCTGGACTGTATCATGATGCATCCTACGATCGTTGCTCATTATTTCGAAAGCTATAGTTTTTAGAATTAGATTGGAACAAATCCTTACAAAA